>NC_055973.1:32053914-32078914 GCF_018492685.1 Alosa sapidissima | reverse complement strand
AGTAACACACACACACACTTGGAGAGTCTACACACACACACACACACACACAAAGGGAGGCACACCTGGGGAGTCTACACACACACACAACTCTGATGAGTAACACACACACACACTTGGAGGCACGCCTGGGGTCTACAACAGGAGACACACACACACTCTAATGGCCTCTAGTCTAGCATCCACAGATAGCGCACTGCTAATGAGCACTACTGTAGCATCCACAGATAGCGCACTGCTAATGAGAACTACTGTAGCATCCACAGATAGCGCACTGCTAATGAGAACTACTGTAGCATCCACAGATAGCGCACTGCTAATGAGCACTACTGTAGCATCCACAGATAGCGCACTGCTAATGAGCACTACTGTAGCATCCACAGATAGCGCACTGCTAATGGCCTCCAGTGTAGCATCCACAGATAGCGCACTGCTAATGGCCTCCAGTGTAGCATCCACAGGTAGCGCACTGCTAATGGCCTCCAGTGTAGCATCCACAGGTAGCCCACTGCTAATGGCCTCTAGTGTAGCATCCACAGGTAGCGCACTGCTAATAAGGACTACTATACACGGGTTTCCCGTTTACCAACAAAACTAGATGCACGCGCAGCCGTGGGGCAGAAGACGCTTGGTGGCCATCCACAACGTTATAAACTTAACCTGAATAGTCGGCTGCTATAAGCTACAATCAGAATTTTTTGTATACTCCTGTTGTTAAAATGATAACATCTCATTTCAGACTATATTTCAGAGTTTGCTGTTCATTTGCATTATTAATATAACATCGTATTTTGTCATTTTTGGCGAAGACATGCATTCCATTAGGGATATTGAACATACTCTAACCATCGTGATTTGGAATTGGTGCAGTTTTCAGCACAAAAACTCTCTTCTTTTCATGGAGAGCACTGCTCTATGCTGTTCTATGGTGCTTTCTGCATCTTAGTTGCGCACGCATGTTTTCGTGACGTTACATAGAAATCCATGTATAGCATCCACAGATAGCGCACTGCTAATGAGGACTACTGTAGCATCCACAGATAGCGCAGTGCTAATGGCCTCTAGTGTAGAATCCACATATTGCGCAGTGCTAATGGCCTCTAGTGTAGCATCCACAGATAGCACAATGCTAATGGCCTCCAGTGTAGAATCCACAGATTGCGCAGTGCTAATGGCCTCTAGTGTAGCATCCACAGATAGCACAATGCTAATGGCCTCCAGTGTAGCATCCACAGATCGCGCAATGCTATTGGCTTCTAGTGTAGCATCCTAAAACTCATTCAACCCTCATTAACACGACGTGACACACCGCACATAAACTGGCATGCCACAATGTTTGTGCTCACAGCAGAAGTGGGTCAGGGGGTTTGGAGTGTGTGTGTGTGAGAGGGAGAGAGAGATGGCACCTTTGGGAGTTTTCGCTGTGAATTCTGGGTCAAAATAGAACGTGTCATCAGGGCGGCCTGCAGCAGGTTTAAACGGTGGATGGATCTCTCGTCGGAATAATTTCTGAAACAAAGTGAAAATGCATCACATAAAGCCCCTCACAGCATCAAGAGGCTTACAAAAATAAACAAAGCTTATTATACATCTCACTGCAAAAAGCATGAAGCAAGCTTTTTATGAATATAACAAAGCAACTTTTTACAAGCATATGATCCCAAACTTACATTCCAGTCTATGTTGGAGTAGAATGAATGTCTCTTAATCTCTTCCACTCCGTCTGGGCCAGCGCCTGTACAGAATCAAACAGTTTTGGGTCCAACACGGCCAGAATTCTGGACACAGCGGTCTTCTTGGACTGCTGAATGCAAGGCCACCTCTGGCACAACAGTAACGGTCTGCCAGCTTTTATTAAAAAAACATCACTTTCCATAGGATTGTTTGTTAAAACAAAATGAAATGTTTAAATGCAAACCTATCCAGCTCTCCTAGTTACATGTGATGGTCTTGACTGTACAGCAGTTTGGCCAACTGCAGTTGTTTTTAAATGTGCTCTATAAATCATGTTGACATTGACGTCATGATCCTCCTGGTGTGTGTGTCATTGACGTCATGATCCTCCTGGTGTGTGTATGTGTGTGTGTGTGTGACATTGACGTCATGATCCTCCTGGTGTGTGTGTGTGTGTCTGTGTGTGTGTGTGTGAGAGACATAGATGATCCATCATGATCCTCCTGGTGCGGCTGCCTACCGAGTCTGTTGGACGGGTTCCTCTTAAACAGGTTCCTCAGGAGACTCTGAGCTTCTGGACTTAGGAACTGCGGCATCCCCAGCTTGGCCCTACGGGACAGATGTGTGAGGACACAAAAGAGTTTCTAGGATGCACCAATATATGCAATGATAGCTCACTTATGGTCTCTATAATTCTGGAGATGGGATGAGTTTGGTTGTAGATAGATAGATAGATAGATAGATAGATAGATACTTTATTGATCCCCCCACGGCCGATCCTCCCAAATGTTATTTCCTAGGTTTCCGCTAGGCCGGCGAGAGACTATTAGCCATACAGTGAATGGGCTCTTATCGGGTTCCCTGCTTTATGATGGCAACAAAATATCCATCATCTCTCCTACACGCACACACACGCGCACACACACACACACACACACACACACACACACACACACACACACTCTGAGAGTGTGGGCATCTCCTGGCACTGCCCTGGCCCCCTGCCGCAGGCTGCAGTCGGTCTAATTAATTCAGTGCGCCGTCACTGACAACATCCGTTTGCTAAGCAGTTCCTCATGTTCCCCTGTAGCATGCCTGCACGATCACATCTCTAAACTCCGATTCGCTCTAAGCTCCTGTCTTTGTGGATTCCGCTGGAGGAAATGGGCATCATCGGGGAAGGACTGGACAAACGGAGTACTCACTTCAGAATCATGGTCATCGTTTCCTTGCGATCCTTGCCTTGGAATGGCAATGTGCCGGTTAGCATTTCAAACTAGAGAGAAAAGGGAAAAAAAAAACATTTCACTCTTAAATTCTCCTCTTATTTAAGCCTTTAAGTCCTACTTTCGCTCTAAAGATTCTCAATGATGATTTTTTGATGATCAGTAATGCCCGGTCTTAAAATCTTCCTGATGCCATTTCAAGGTTATTATCGCAACAGATGATCTGAGTAGAAACTATTTAGATGTCCACTTTTCTTTATCAAACATTGCCGGTCATTACACATCACTTCAAGCCAGCACCCTTGTCCTGTGAGACTACAGATGACTTTCCAACTCTGTCTGACCGTTAAGTCTATGCTGGACTCCACTGAGTGTGGAGTGGAGTGCTTCTGTCTCACAGCAGTGGACGGTATTCGGCGTAGCTAATGGCGTAGCTTCAGCTCACCATGAAGACGGTATTCGGCGGAGCTAATGGCTAATAGCTAATGGCGTAGCTTCAGCTCACCATGAGGACGGTGGTATTCGGCGGAGCTAATGGCATAGCTTCAGCTCACCATGAGGACGGTATTCGGGGGAGCTAATGGCTAATAGCTAATGGCGTAGCTTCAGCTCACCATGAGGACGGTATTCGGCGTAGCTAATGGCGTAGCTTCAGCTCACCATGAGGACGGTATTCTGCGTAGCTAATGGCTAATAGCTAATGGCGTAGCTTCAGCTCACCATGAGGACGGTATTCTGCGTAGCTAATGGCGGAGCTAATGGCGTAGCTTCAGCTCACCATGAGGACGGTATTTTGCGTAGCTAATGGCTAATAGCTAATGGCGTAGCTTCAGCTCACCATGAGGACGGTATTCTGCGTAGCTAATGGCTAATAGCTAATGGCGTAGCTTCAGCTCACCATGAGGACGGTATTCTGCGTAGCTAATGGCGTAGCTTCAGCTCACCATGAGGACGGTATTCGGCGTAGCTAATGGCGTAGCTAATGGCGTAGCTTCAGCTCACCATGAGGACGGTATTCGGCGTAGCTAATGGCGTAGCTAATGGCGTAGCTTCAGCTCACCATGAGGACGCCGTACGACCACCAGTCCGCACTGTGGGTGTGGCCTCTCCTGTTGACCACCTCTGGGGCCATGTACTCCACCGTCCCGCAGAAAGAGTAGGCTTTGTTCTCATGGTCAATGGACTCCTTACTGAGGCCAAAATCTGTGTGTGGAACAGACACACACACACACACACACACACGGAGGGAAAGAGAGAGAGCCATATGACGTTAGGAGATTGGTGGTGCATTTATAGGTATACACTCTAAGTGCTTTTTCCACTGACATCTATTTCTCACGGGCATAAACTTCACACAACCACACACACACACACACACACACACACACACACAGGCATAAACCTCGTTGTGCATTCTGGATCACAGCTCCAAAAGGAGCAGAGCACAGCAGCTTTCAGACAGATTACAACAGCAACAACAGAATAACAGAGAGAGCGAGCGAGCGAGTGAGTGAGCGAGCGAGCGAGAGAGAGAGAGAGAGGGAGAACAGATTATAACAGCACCAACAGAGTAACAGAGAGAGAGCAAGAGAGAGAGAAGGGGTGAGTGGATGGACGAAAGAAGGGGACTGCGGACAACAGATGACAGAGTAAGAGGACACCGGATGGAACCAAAGGAAAGGGCAGAAGGGTGGAGAGGGAGAGGAAAAGAGGGAGAGGAAAAAAGAGTGAGAGAAAGAGACAAGAAGGAGAGGAGAGAGTCCCCAGGGTGCCATGCTGCTGCTGAGGCTGGCAGAAAAACAAGATGCAGGCGGGGGGGTATGAAATTACCCACCAGTCAGCTTGATGTGCCCCTCTTCATCCAGAAGGATGCTGCAATTAGGGGGCAGAAAATTCACAGCGTTAGAGAGGCAGTCGACACTGTGCGCAGACACCAGGAGATCACATTACAGTCTCCCTGCTGAGACATTTACAGTCAGGCGCGCTAACGGCACCCGAGGAAACGTCTGGAGTGCACACACACACACACACTCACACACTCACTCACTCCATGACAACGGTCATCAATTTAATGTGTGTCCTCCAACCGCCCATTACAATGATTTAGAGATTACCATGGGTGGATGAGAGCTGGTGTGTGTGTGTGTGTGTGTGTGTGTGTATGTATGTCCACAAGGTACAGAGACCAACACTACATCATACTGATCGCTTAGGAGGGTGACACCACAACATAAAATGCTTAGACCAGAAATAAAGGTCATACGAGTGCCCTAAACATCACAAATGTGACCTCAATCACACATTTCATTAGATATCTACATGTTATGTTGATTAAACAAATGGCATGTATGATATACAGAATGCATGATAAATCATATCCACAGAAGAAGAGAGCTTCATGAGGTTACATCAGAAAAATGGACAATTCTAAGCACTAAAGTACAGCATCAGACATTTATGTTGAGCAACTTTGAACTATGAGTCAGAAATAAGCCAACGATGTTAATCTTCTTCTGCCGTAACCCCACTAGCTTTGGGGCCCAAACAAAAGCCCAGACGCTGACCGGGATTGGGATAAATGCAGAGACCAAATTTCCCTCACGGGATCAAAAGAGTATATACACATACATACATAACTCAAGTGTTTCCGTTTGCGCAGCGTCTGCTGCAACAATTAGCTTCCATTAGGATGACACAACTTCAAAGGATTGGTTGTAATGGTTATTTAGTTTGGTAAGGATTAGAATGGGCTCTTCGCACAAAAGGCTCTTTATACAACAATTGGGTTCTATGGGTGGGTGAGGGTGGCATGATTGGTGGACATGATGTTGCCCCAGTGGCGTGAGGGTGCAGAGGACATGATGTTGCCCCAGTGGCGTGAGGGTGCAGAGGACATGATGTTGCCCCAGTGGCGTGAGGGTGCAGAGGACATGATGTTGCCCCAGTGGGGTGAGGGTGCAGAGGACATGATGTTGCCCCAGTGGGGTGAGGGTGCAGAGGACATGATGTTGCCCCAGTGGGGTGAGGGTGCAGAGGACTTACTTCTCGGGTTTGAGGTCTCTGTAGATGATGCCCAGCCCATGCAGGTGGTCCAGGGCCAAGGCCAACTCCGCCAGGTAGAACTTGACGTCCTCCTCTGTGAACATCACCTGGAGGACAACAGAGATGGCAGGTGGTCAAGGTGTGTCCAGTGTGTGCTCTATTAAAAACACAGGATGTTAGGGATGGGTATTGCCTGCAACCTCACAATGCGATAGGCATCACCATACAGAGGTCTATAACAGCAAAGGCAAAGCCTTAAGAATCGCACAACTTAAAAACACTTCAATTCAGACCCTCAGAGATCTAAATGTAATAATTCTGAATTCTGAACAAACTGACAGCTATTAACTTTAAAACTTAAAATGAAGTTTTGTGTTAAGAGAGACTGTGGTCTCTTGTTTTTAGTTTTTCAGTGCCATATTGATACAGCAGCACCCATCAGCATCTGTATCAAAGTACATCATGAAATCACAGCCCTGCAGTGCATAGGTTTGTACAGTATATATGCACACACATGTAACTGCACCCCCCCCCCCCCCCCCCCCCCACACACACACACACACACACACACACACACACTCACACACAAACTCACACCTACACACACACACACACACACACAGACACACACTCACACACACACACACACACACACACACACACACCTACACACACACACACCTACACACACACTCACACTCACACACCTACACACACACCTACACACACACCTACACACACATACCTCTTTTGATAGGCGAGTAAAAAGATCCCCTCCTCGAAGGAAGTCTAGGATCAGATAAAGCTTCCCTTCTGTTTGGAATGCTGCACAGATTCATATGTAGAGAGTCAGAAAACAACACACACACACACACACACACACACACACACACACACACACGCACACACACACACACAAACACACACAAGTGTCCTCCATTAATAGATGAGAGGATGAAGCACATGAGCTTGTTCTCACCATAGTGTAGTTTGACGATGAAGGGATGGTTCACTTCAACCAAGATGTCTCTCTCCATCTTCGTCCTCACCCGGTCACGAACTGTCAACAGGCAAACAGACACACACACACACACACACACCAACGTGACTCATCAGGACAATCAGCGAAGGTGCTGGACAGCTCACTCTGACTGTGTTAACACTCATTTTCTATCCCACCTTCCTTCTCTCTCTCTCTCTCTCAATTCAATTCAATTCAATTGGTGCTTTATTGGCATGACAAATACTTGTATTGCCAAAGCAATTGTTACATAAATGTATAGTATTAGGATCTAAGCAATTATACAGGTACAATGAATAGGGGTACATGGATAAAGTGTAAAGAATTTTTTTTTTTGTCTGTGTCTGAGTTCAAAATATGGAGTTCTGAGTGTCTCAACACAGGCAGCAAACTTACAGACATACAATACATCAGGGCATGTATATAAAGTGGACTGCGTAGAACCTTCAGCATGAGGGGACTGTGTTGAATTAGTGTATGTGCGTGTGCGTGTGACTGTGGCTGTGAGAGAGGGGTGTGTGTGTGTGTGTGTGTGTGTGTTTGTGTGTGTCACATGTACATGCATAGAGAAATCGGTGTCTCTCAGCTGGTGACAGGCAAGGACATAATGGGCAGCAGTAATACAGCTGTCTGTGTCTTCTCCCAATAAGTACAGTATTTTATTCAGGTTTGGTAGGTCATAGAAATCAGGGATTTTTCTTTCATTTTTGGGAAGCATTTATTGCGAATTGATTCGAATTTTGGGCATTCTGTTAAAAAGTGTAATTCAGTTTCAACAACATCATCTCTGCACTGCTGGCATAGACGCTCGTCTTTTGGAAGTCATGTCTTTTTGTGTCGTCCTGTTTCTATGGCTAAACGGTGTTCACTGAGTCTGTATTTCGTTAGTGTGCTTCTCAAATTTGTTTCTTTTATTTTTGTTAGGTAATGTGCAAGTGTATATTTCCTGTTCAGGGCCAAATAGCATTGCATTTTGCTTTGGGGTTGTATTTTAGATTGCCAATATTCATCATAAATGTCTTTTAGGTCTTAGGGGGTTTGGTTAATCCGAACATTTTGTGTGGATGTGGCCTTGTCTTGGGCCTTGTCTTGGTGTTGGATGTCTCTAGAGGAGGTGCCTGAAGACCAGGTTGGTAGGGGAGTTATCTTTGCTTGGTGTTTCAGGGCTTTATAATGGAATGAGTTTGGGTCAGTCAGACTTACATGTTTGAAGAACTTGTTTGCCCTTTTCTGAATATTTATCAGAAGAGGGTATTGGCCTATATGTGTGCCTGTGGACTTTTAGAATGGCTTTACAAAATGCTGTATGCAGGGCCTCACTTGGGTGTTTTTCCCCATTTATCTAGGTCCTGATTTACAAGTGGGCCCCACACTTCACTGCCATAAAGAGCAATTGTTTCTATTACTGATGAGAACAGTTTTAGCCAGATTTGGACTGAGATTTCGAAAGGAATTGGTCTTCTTATGGCATGAAGAGCCCTGCCTGCCTTGTCTCTTAATTCATTCACTGCCATGTTGAATGATCCTTTATTATTTATTCTAAGGCCTATCTCTCTCTCTCTCTCTCTCTCCCTCTCTCTCTCTCTCTTCTCTCTCTCTCTATCACTGTTCTGGCACGTCCCAATCCCACAGATGGCTCTGGATGACTAATGAAATAAATGAGACCCAAATGCACACAGTCAGTGAGGGGCAGGCGGCCAGAGAGAGAGAGAGAGAGACAGAGGGAGAGAGAGAGAGAGAGAGAGAGAGAGACATAGGGAGAGAACACCAATGGCGTGTTCACATCTGCTGAATGTATGCATGTGTCTGTCATTTGAAATATGCGCTGTGAGACAGACACATGGCGCTGCTGGGACAGGCGCTCATGACCCATATCTCTTTCAGACACTAGGGGGCGCCTGTGCTGAGGCCGAGAGGCTCGGGAGAAAACAATAACATTCATCATCCTGATTAGGACCGTCTATCTAATCTGGATTAAAAACACATAACAAAACAGGTCACTAAAGGTGCGGATTGATGACAAAAACACACCTTCCCCTTGATGTTCAAATACCAACTCTTCTCAAAGTCTGCCAGAGTAATTCTACACAATGAGTTCATTTGAAGTGTGTGGATAATGGGAAGTGCTTTGTCTGGGCAATGGGCAGTGCCTACCTTTGAGGGTAGCTTTCTTCAACACTTTCATGGCATAGAGCTGCCCTGCATCGGGTCCAGTTACCTTCTTCACCAGAAACACCTACAGCAGCCACATAGAAAGAGAGAGAGAGTTGGTGATTGAGTGAGTGAGTAAGTCAGTGAGTGTGTGTGTGTGTGTGTGTGTGTGTGTGTGTGTGTGTGTGTGTGTGTGTGTGTGTGTGTGTGTGTGTGTGTGTGTGTGTGTGTGTGTGTGTGTGTGCAGGTCTTAACTAGCCTGGAAACTCCAGACCCTGGTAATCTAGAAAGATGAAGGGTCTGGCCACGAATAATGTAATGGCCCAACTAGAGGGGCAGCACCAAGCATTTGAAAATCTCACAGCACGCAATTGGATAACACTACAACCAATGTAGTGTTATCCACTTTACTGACTCATTCCGGACTTACAACATTGCAGCGCTGTCGTCATCTGTTTAGCTCGCCTCTGGCTCGCCTATATCAGATACACCGATGTGATTGGTTCCCCGCGATGCAAGGGGCAAAAGTAACGTGCATCATTACTCATTGCCAGAGTCTCTTGCAGACACAATTCTAATTGTGCTCTCGCGAGAACTCTGGATGTCCAGGGTAGGTCTTAACGGCTAAAATAAGACCCTCTTTCCATCCTTATCATCCTCTGCCCAAAACACAATTAATAATCTCCTTGGACACCGCAAAGCTGATGAGTCAGTGGCCACAGCAACTGATGAGCAAGGACTCTCCGCGGCTCACTTTACTAACATCATTTCCATGAATTATTCTGGGTTTCATGCACACGCGAGGGCCATGATTATTTAGCATCAACACACAGCACGGCCTTTTATGTCTCCTTTAAAAGCAGCAGTTTTGGCTCCAGGGCTCGTCTGCTGCTCTTCCCAATATTGTGCTGCATCTCCTCCCCATCCAACAACAGGGACTTTACTGCCTGGTTTATAGGGCTAGTGTGAGCGTATATACATACGGTCAATCGGATTGCCTGCTGTATCTTCTCAAGGAAAAGTAGGCAACAACACCTATTCTGATCAAAGGTTCTAAAGCGCTTAAGAGCACCTGACCGGAATTGATCGTACCCCATGTAAACAGACGGCACGTTTTTAATCAGAATGACAAAAAGACTGTCCATGTAAAAGTGGCTAGTGTCTAGCAAGTGTTTCAAGTGTCCAGTGAGCTCTGTCAGTGTGCTGAATGAGAAGAGGGTGCTGTGTGTCGAAACCTAATGATGCAACTGCCCGTCACTGGTTGCGGAAATGAGTATGTTCTGCCAAACTGCCACTGCTGAAGCCTCGAGATAACATTTTGCATTTTTTATCTGCAAAGGTGTGACTGAACAGGAAGTCCAGGAGGAAGCACATCATCTGGAGAATAATTCCAATCAGTGACCATATCACATTGTGATAACATTCACAGGTCCTTGTGTGTGGCTATTCCCATGGCTAAGGGCCTTTCATACCTATTTTCTTCCAGATCACAATCAATAAAGATTTTGAACTTGTCCCACAGCAACATTTAGAGTAAGCAAAACTCCACACACAATTAAACTACTCCAACATCGGTCAGATTGTAGCTTTGAACAACAGATGTTCCACTTAAGCGTTCAATTCAAAATGTGCTGAGATCATTTCACCCAATCTCGGGCCGCTGGTAATGTAGAGGCTAAAGAGCTGGGCTAGCATGCATGCAGTAGCCTGTAATGTTGTGAGTTCAATTCCTGGCTTCCACCGTGAAGAGTAAGGCACTTAAAGAAGAAATCCAGTTTCCACATACTGTAGATCTCCGCGTATACATCTATGGATCTCCGTTTCTTGAGGTCACCGAGTAGCCTGGTAAAAACAATGTTCAACTTCGTTGAGAAACAACGAAAACAATAGTTTTTTTTCTCGTACCGACAGTAGGCTACTCGGTGACCTCGAGAAACGGAGATCTATGTGAAAACTGCCCGGAAATGTCTTTTAACCCCGAGTTGCTCTGGAGGGAATGGCCCTGTAATATATTTGATATATGTAAGTCACTTTGGATAAAAGTGTCTGTTAAAGGTGCAGTCAGCGATTTCACATGAAGTCACGTTTGTTTTTGCGAATGCTTATATTTAAATTTATATTATATTTAGCAGACACTTTTGTTGAAAACAATGTAGCCTACATTATATTTTAACCAAGGACCAAACGAAACACACTAGAGATATCTCATCCCTACCTTCAGTGGGCTATTCCCAGAGAAACTTCACACAAAGTTTCGTTTTTGTAAGGGGACAGGCTGCCCCCACTTTGTTTGTTTCCAGTTTTCGGAGCCTGGGCTGCCCACAGAGACTGTTTTTTATTCTACAGTGTAGGCTAATCACGGAATGGGCAGCTAGCAGCCGCAAGGAGATGATTGCTGAATGTGACAAATATGTTATGAACTACCATGTTATGCACCTTTAAATGAATAAATGTAATCTCGATTGCTGTGTTCACATGTACCCAAACAAACCAAACACCATGTTCCCATTCAACTGCTCCAGGTGTGAAAGCACTTGAATGCCGCTTTCATGCCATATCGAATATTCGGAAATTCGGACCTCTGATAGAGGAAAAATTACTTGCATGCAAAGTCGGGTCAGATTATATACTCGGAGACTCGTGCTAAAGTCTTGTGCCCCGAAGTACCCGACTTGACGTCACGATCATATTCTCCAGCTATGGCAACAACACAAGAGTCAAATCTCACTGTCCTTGTCAAGGTAATTTATCACTAAATTAACACCGGAGATAGAAACACTCGCCCGTGATATTTTCCTTCTTGCTCAACCACAGTAAACCGTTCTAATAACGTATTTATGTGTTTCCTGTATTTGTTTTCCAAGCTGTTCTCATGAACACACTTTTTTTGTGAAGTCAGGATTCTTAAAGTCGGGTCCGAGTTTATGACCAGCATTAAGGCAGTAGAAATTCTCTTGGCATTGTTCTGATTGCAAACCCCCTTCACTTTTAAAGGTCTGCAAACTTTTCTAGAGTGCTTGATGTTAGCCTTTCTAACTCTCATCTCCATTACAATGTTCATCAGGGAGCCATTAGAGCTTAATCCAACCTGGAGGCTTCTTTGCACTTGCGATCTCATTATCTTTAGTTGTGTTGTATTGGATCATATTTGGGGCAGCCGTGGCCCACTGGTTAGCACTCTGGACTTGTAACCGGAGGGTTGCCGGTTCGAGCCCCGACCAGTGGGCCACGGCTGAAGTGCCCTTGAGCAAGGCACCTAACCCCTCACTGCTCCCCGAGCGCCGCTGTTGTAGCAGGCAGCTCACTGCGCCGGGATTAGTGTGTGCTTCACCTCGCTGTGTGCTCACTGTGTGCTGTGTGTGTTTCACTAATTCACCGATTGGGTTAAATGCAGAGACCAAATTTCCCTCACGGGATCAAAAGAGTATATATACTTACTTATACGTATACACACACACACTTATACTTACTTATGCTTATCTTTTCTCCTTATTTTTAACCGTGTTGTTTTGTCTAAGAGGTTATGTTTTCAACAAACGCTTGTCTGTTTATTCGTCTGTCTGTCTGTAAGCAGGATTAAACAAAAACTACTGCCCTGATTTTCATGAAACAAGGTGGAATGGTGTAGCCGATGAAGAACCCAACAAATGTGCGTGGATCAGACTCAAGGATCAGGGATGCCTGAGCTAAATTTAGTTTCACTTTCACTGACGTTACCAGATAAAGGCATTCGGCCACAGTGGCGACCTGGGCTCGCCAAGTAGCCATAGTGCTTCCAGTGTTCCTGGAAGCACAGACGAATAACAGACCTAATCCTCTACTGCAGTGATAACACACAGAGAGAGACACACACACACAACACACACAACACACACACACACACACTTCATTTCATATGTCATCTACCTTTCCAAAAGATCCCTGTCCCAGGACTTTGCGGAGCTCAAACTGGCGTGGGTCGCCCTTTTCCGAGCCTTCCTTAACATGGTGTGTGATGCTGATCTCCTTTACGGTCACTTCCTCCTGTAGAAAGCAGACAAAAAACACATTCCTGAACAAACCAACAAACACAGTCCATTTAAGAAAAGACTTCGTAGAGGAAAGGTTTCAGGGAAAGACTGCCAGACATAAAAGTACTCCACAAAAGGACTTGCACTAAATTGATGTGGTACACAAATAAGCTGTCAGAGTAGACCATGAATATCAGTTAAAAGAGAGGCAAAGGCACCATGAATATCAGTTACAAGAGAGGCAAAGTTTTCATCTGAAGTCACATCTTACTGGCTTCTTTTCTTTTACCTTCACAACAACACACGTCACATATTCCTGGTAAGAGTGTTCAGGTCTGACTCACTAAATCTCACTCACTCACTTACACACACACACACACAATTCCAACCATTCACGAGCTTCGCTGTATCCACAAGCACGTGTGCGATCCAGACAATTCTACATGAAAACACATGCATGCTCGCTTACACACACACACACACACACACACACACAAAGACAAAAACAACTCCATCAGCCCACATCACACCCCCACACTCATGACTGGAGTGGCCCAGTCACCTGAGCCGGGTCAAAAGAGTCCACTTCGCGCCGCCCATATCTCCCTGCTCCTCCTCCTCCTCCTCCTCATCATCATCGTCATCTTATTCAACAGGTTTGTGAGAGGGGCTTAACCTCACTACTCACCACTCAGACCCCCCCCCCCCCCCCCCCCCGGATTCTCTGACGAGGCAGACAGACACAGATAGTGAGAGAGAGAGAGAGAGAAAAGGGAGGAATAGAAAGATAGATAGATGGATAGAAGGAGGGAAGGAGGGAGGGAGAAAGAGATAGAGAGGGAGGGAGAAAGAGATAGAGGGAGACTGCACTCCACACAAAAGCCTGTGACGGACAGCTTCCCACACGGTTGCCATGACACCGCCCCCAATCCTCCTGCTCCATCACAGCACCAGTGGGCGTGGAGGAGGGTGACTAAAGACTCGGCGCGCTCTCTCTCTCTCTCTCTCTCTCTCTCTCTCTCTCTCTCTCTCTCTCTCTCCTCTCTCTTCTCTCTCTCTCTCTTTCTCTCTCTCTCTCCTCTCTCTCCTCTCTTCTCTATCTCTCTCCTCTCTCTCCTCTCTCTCTCTCTCTCAGTCTTTTCCTATGACTTTCTCTCTCTCTCCTCTCTCTCTCTCTCTCTCTCTCTCTGTCTTTTCCTATGACTTTCTCTCTCTCTTCTCTCTCTCCTCTCTCTCTCTCTCTCTCTCTCTCTCTCTCTCTCTCTCTCCTCTCTCTCTCTCTCTCTCACGTACTGCTCACACTCTCTCTCTCTTCTCATGGCTTCTTTGTGCACACCCCTCATCATTCGCTCTCTCTCACTGTCTCACACACACACACACAGACACACACAGACACACACACACCTTTCTTTCCTGCTCTCCTGTGTTTTATCTTTTTCATAAACACAGACACACACACACACACACACCAGAGACACCACAGACACACACACAGACACACACACAGGACACACACACAGACACACACCAGAGACACCACACACACGCGGCCTGGACAGAAAATAAGCATGGATGAGGCTCTACATAACACGTACAACTGACCGCGGGGTCATGGAGACGCTTCCGTTGACACACGAGTGTGACGAAAACCAAAACTATCCTCCTCCTCTACGCTCTGTCTTTTTGAACCCTTTCTTCTACCACTCCATACCTCTCTTCCTCTCCGCTCCTCCATCTCTCCCCCTTCTCCTTCTCTCTCCAGAGCGGAGTACCTGTGAGTTCCAGGGGCGAACGCAGGCGAGAGGAGGCCAGCGAGCGCTCCGTCTCTAGTGGACACTGGTGGTCAGCGGAGTCGGTGGCAGCAGCAGCAGCAGCAGCAGCAGTAGTAGTAGCCTGGTGGCAGCACCTGCGATGGGCCTGCGGACTGAGATGACCAGGCCGCTGATGGTGGTGGTGGTGGTGGTGGTGGATGAAGGTGATGATGGTGGTGGTTGTGTTGGTCCTGCTGGGCTGGAGGGCTCAGTGGAGCCAGCATGTTGCCGCGGGCGATGCCAGCCCCGGCCGGCTCAGTGACCGCACCGCGGCGCGCCACGCTGAGTCTTGGGGCCGTCACCTTCGCCCCAGCCGGACAAAACTACTACTGGAGTTCCACGCGGCGCGCACCGCTGAATCTCGGGGCCGTCACCTTCGCCCACGCCGGACGCTGAGTCTCGAGCCGTCACCTTCGCCCACGCCAGACAAAAACTTCTACTGGAGTTCCACACTAGCCAGGCTAACGTGAGTTAGCCTTCTCACAGTCTTCTCACAGGGACAAGCTGCTCTGGTCAAGCCGCTAGGCTAAAGGCTAAAGGCTAAAGGCTAAAGGCTAAAGGCTAAAGTTGGTACCTCTGCTCCTCCTCACACAGCAGTATCTTGGGGGCTAAAGCTTTAGAATAAGAGTCCATACAAAGCCGTCCTCTTTGCCAGCGTCCTGCCGCTCCTCCGGGAGACGAGAGGGACGAGGACGAGAGGCGGGTAGCTAGTGTCCAGCCGTAAGCATCCGTAAACAGAACAGGACAAAAGCACCGGCAGAGCTCCGCAGCCTGTGTGGGACTGACTCTCACTCAGCAACTTGCATTTTCGCTGGGTAGAAATATCTGACCAATCAATACGCGGCAGAGAGGATGAAGAGGGAGAAGGGGAGGAGAGAGAAAAGAAACAAGGGAGGGAGGGAGGGAGGGAGAGAGAGTGTGAGAGAGAGGGAGGGAGGGAGAGAGAGAGAGAGAGGCACAGAAGCACCTGCACTCAGAGGCTGAAGAGCTCCCCAACCTACTCGGTGTGGAGCATAATTCACACCTCATGATAATGACGCCAGAAATGGAACTGTGACGCCTCTCTACATGTGCACAAGAGCAGCACACACAGGCCAGCCTAGCACACACATACACACAGGCCAGTCCAGCACACGCACACACACACAGGCCAGCACACACACACACACACACACACAGGCCAGCACACACACACACACACACACACATACACAGGCCAGCACACACACACACACACACACACACATACACAGGCCAGCACACACACAGGCCAGCACACACACACATACACAGGCCAGCACACACACAGGCCAGCACACACACACACACACACACAGGCCAGCACACACACACACACACACACACATACACAGGCCAGCACACACACAGGCCAGCACACACACACACACACACACACACAGGCCAGCACACACACACACACATACACAGGCCAGCACACACACACACACACACAGGCCAGCACACACACACACACACACACATACACAGGCCAGCACACACACACACACACACACACACACACACAGGCCAACACACGCACACACACACAGGCCAGCACACACAGACACACACACAGGCCAGCACACACACACACACACACACATACACAGGCCAGCACACACACACACACACACACAGGCCAGCACACACACACACACACACACACACACACAGGCCAGCACACACAGGCCTCATCAGGTCCAACACTGAGGAACATGCGGGAGAGAGATGCTTTCTAAGAATACAGGCTGAATTGACTGCTCCAGCAGGTCCTCAGAGTACCATAACCTCAGCTATCTTTCATCACATGTATCCAAACACCTGTGTGTGTGTGTGTGTGTGTGTGTGTGTGTGTGTGTGATGACTCACACGTCAGATCAGATCACTTGCAATATAATTACATACCGGTCACACCAAGTACCACCCATCAGTGCAACAGTTATGGCATTTTGATGTGCAATAAAAAATGCTTCCAGAACTGACTTCGAGAAGTTTTGTGAAAACCCCTACCAGTCTTAAATTGTTTTCAAATGTAACTAGTCCTTAGGGTAAGCCTGGAGGGTAAGCAAATCATGATTGGTTTTAAAGACATGTCATACCGACAGTGTCTGTCCATGCTCCTGTAAAACCAAAAACGGTTTCTGATTGTTAGCCAGCAGGTCAGAGAGACACAGAGCAGCAGAGACAGTGACGCAACGCGACGCGACTTCTTTACCCTTTAGCCAAAGCCATGACCCATTCCTCCAAGCAGCCGGTGGCTAATTAACAGTGTCTGTGGCAGCAACGGACGTATTGGCATGCGCCTTGTATGGGAGAGGAGGCAGGAACCGCATGTGCTAGACCCGTCAACCACATCTCACTGGGTCTCATCAGTGCCACAGACCAAAGCAATTGATCCCAGACTCGGTGGTGGATGAAACCTTCTGGGGCTCATTAGGGGCAGTGGATCGGTGCTCGTTTGAGCGGCCTGATTGGCTTGCTGGGAGGCAGTGTGTGCACAGCGAGAGTCTGGGCGCGAGCAGGCACTGGGGTGAGAAGAGTGTCTGTGTCTGTGTGTGTGTGTGTGTGTGTGTGTGTGTGTGTGTGTCTGCGCTGGTATTTCAGACCGGGTGAGTCAGAACGCAGATGGTGCCCATGTGAGATGTTCATGTCATTCGCAGCTCTTAATCACAGGATTAAAGAACACCTGTGGCCTGCAGAGCACACACACAGGCCTCTCTCTCTCACACACACACTCTCACACACACACATACACACACTTTTGAAGTTATGCACACAGACAACAGTAGTGTACACAAAAACAAACAACAAAAACCCTCAATCAAAACTTTAAACAGTCAAAAGGTTATAGTATACACACACCCATACACACACACACACACACCGAGCAGTGTGGCTGTGTGCAAATCAATACTGCCCTCCCACACTTCATGTTATTACAGTCCAGGACACACAGGGTTAAGCTATTCTAGGCACAGCTCCCTCTCTCAATGTGTGTGTGTGTGTGTGTGTGTGTGACCTGGGGGGTATTCCAAGTACGTGGTTTAATGATAAACCTGGGTTAGTTAACTCAGAGTAGGTGGTAAACCTCCTAATAGAAGAGCTGAATGGCTTCATTCTCCTAACAAAACAATACCATAGGGCTCTTGTTGTAGGAGGTTTACCACTTACTCTGAGTTAACTTACCCAGGTTTATCACTAAACCACGTACTTGGAATACCCCCCCTGTCCCCTAAGAGCAGGCGGAGCGTTTGATGTGGTCTGTATGTAGAGACGGTTCATGTTGTCTGGTACTCAGGGGTCCAATGGCTGACCAGCAGTAACATGATGAGCACACAAATTCACACAGTCACACACAGTTGTGAATACCAAACAACACACACACACACACACAGTTGTGAATACCAAACAACAAACACACACACAGTTGTGAATACCAAACAACACACACACACACAGTACAAAGTGTCCACACGTGAAGTAAACATACAGATGTGCAGACACACATACCCACACACAAACACACACACACACACACACACACACACACACACACACACAATACTACATACAGTACCCAAGGCACACACAACATACAGATCTATATATCCAAATAGCGTGTATGCTTATGTTAGATACTTGTACCGATGGAGCCAGTGTTCTTAGACTGCGGTTGTATCTTCCTCTAAACCTCTAATGAATGAATTTCCTGTCACACTTTCCTTTGCACCTTTTTTGACACTGATTACATTAGCACGTTCTAAAGCATTTCAACACTCAGCTCGTATTTAAAGAGGCACTGCAGCAACCAGGACCGTGCAACACAGCAGCCCTACAAAACAAACATTCCCAGCACACAATAACATGGAAAATCTAGTTCAATCAACAGCTCGGAAAGTCCACAGCACACACCCGCATTAGTGGAAATACAATGAGATCCCTGACACATTTTCCAGTGCCAGGGCCAATTTGAACAGCACCACCTGAGGAACTCTTTCCATATTCAACCTGAGAATTAGCAAACCAAAATGACCACACCAGAGCGACTGGAGTGAAAACAGATATAGCAGCGGAAAGCCCGAATCCGAGTGCACCGACATTAAGCAGATTACGTGGTGTAAGTATGGCTTTCCAACAAAACCCCTGAAGTCGTTATGCCTCAAGAAAAACAACTTAATGTAGCCTATGGTCAGAAGTTTTCACTGACACACCAAGAAATTTTCCCCTAAAAATATGCACTTTTTCAACTGCACCACACAAAAAAGCCCCCCATCTCAGTCCTTCAGGTAAAACTAAACATTATTTATAAAATAAAAAACAAATAAAAATGTTATATATGAAGAGTTTGGTTCCAAAACGATATATATATATTAAAAAGTCATGTAATTTAGGTGTATTTCAGGTAATATCAATAAAATTGCAGTTGTGTTTTGATAAGATAAATCAAACAACAATACCCAATTACAGTTCTACTGAAATTTGAAAATAATATGTAAAACAATGGTTTATGAATTAAAACAATGGTTTATTCATTAAACTCTTCATATTATTATTATTATTATTATTATTATTATTATTATTATTATTATAATAATATAGCAGACTGCATGCTAGATATTTGTACACAAACACACACTGTACTCAGGCGTTAGTACACGTCAGCGCTAGACGAAAGCCAAACGCAACCTGATCAGTGTGGCCACTAAGAGAGTGCGGCGCGGCACAGCTCAGCGCGAGGTTCTCTCTCACAGGGTACTCACAGTCCTGGGGGTCCCGCTCTGCTGCTGCTGCTGCTGGCCCGTGGTCAGGACCCTCCGCAGAGCTTTGAGTCGGAGCTGCAGCGACCCGCTCAGCAGCTGCCGCAGGGCGGGCAGCCAGCCCTTAGGAGAGCCCATGCTCCTGGAGCTGGAGCTGGTGCTGGTGCTCAGGGGCACTGGAGGAGCAGTACAAGTGTGTGTTTGTGAGGGTGAGTGTGTGTGTGTGTGTGTGTGTGTGTGGAAGACAGAGAGAGAGAGAGAGAGGCAGAAGGCGAGTGTGAGTGTGTGAGCGCATGTGAGTGAGTGTGTGCCGGGGAACAGTGTGCTTGTGAGGGTGAGTGTGTGAGCAAGGGGATGTATGACTGTGAGTCACTGTAGGGGGAAGCCCTAAGAGGATCCAAACTAGGAGATTCCAGCCCCCCCCCCTCCAAAATTCCAGGGCTGGAGATCCCCTTACTCAACCAGCTGACTGTAGACACCCAATACACACGCCAATCACCGGCACACACATACGCTCATTCATAACCCTCACTCCTCCAATCAACAACACACACATGGACCCGGTGACACAATCAGAGACGCACACGGCGATCACACACACGCCTGCGTGGCGCTCTGGTGGAGGATGTAGAAGCAGAGCCAGGATTAGGGGGCACCTGTTGTGGAAGACCTTGGGGTAGAGGCAGGATGAGAGGTTATCCTGTTCCAAGAAAAAAGGTGTTCCATTGTCCCACATGGAAAGACAACTCCCGGCCTGGGACATATGATGCAAGAGCTCAGTGTTGCTTGCAAGCAAAGATGAAAATATTCCTTCAGAAGCTTGCGTGCAGAGTTTAAAAACAAAGCCACAGCACTGCCGTGGTTTACAGACTGACTTTCATAGCACAAATGTGACCAAGTGTACTTGTATGTGACTACATACTGCATACTCACAACATGGTCAAATCTGTGATTCATAGGTGTGTGGACGAACATACAGGCACGCTCAACTTTCCATTGGTGCATAGTGGCAGCCTGCTGGCCTTCATGAGCAGCGGAGGTGTGCCATTCCGCGGGTCTATTTAAGCCCACTTATGCAATGCAATTAGCAGCTCTGCAGGGCAGTGCCAGTGCCAGTGCCAAGGGACAGGGTGTTCCCAGGGGGCAGCAGGCCCAGAGCGCCAGCCCAGGCTCCCACAGGTTAGCGCCACGGGACACACATCCACTCCGGCTTTTGTGTCACCAGCTCAGATGACAAGCACCGACGCCTCTGGCACTTCAAAAGGCGACAGAAGGTGGTGGGTGCGCTGGTGGGTGGTGGGTGCGCTGGTGGGTGGTGGGGTGGTGGGGTGGTGGGGTAGTGGGTGGTGGTAGTGGGGTGGTGGTGGGTGGTGGGTGGTGGGTGCGCTGGTGGGTGGTGGTGGGGTGGGGAGGGGGAAGTGGTGGGTGAATGTTCCCAGAGGGAACTGACCGTACGTACAGATTGAGCAGACCCATCAGACCCATCAGAACTACGAGAGATAAGCCGACAAAACCAAGTCTTCAGCCCAAGAGCTCTGTGGGTTTGGCAAGTCTTCAAAACTTAGAGTTCTTCGAGCCGAGTTCTGGTCAGTTTTTGGGTCTGGTGTAGTTGGGCCAGGTCGGGGTGAGGCGGGTTGTCGGCGGAACGGTTACGCAACCTGGTGGAACTGTCCTCGGGGAACAGCTGTATGCGGTGTCAAGTTTCCTGGATTGTATTAGCAAATCTGCAGGTTATAGCCGGGGGGGGGGGGGGGACTTGCTTTCCGTCCGAGCTCAGCGGCCAGGAGGCTCCGGTTTCCATGCCGATGCACCAAGATTAGAGAGATTAGAGCGCCGCTCTCGCCCTCGCTCGGCCCCCGCGCGTGTCACGTCCTCAAACATGCGTGCGACTGCGGGACACAAACTGGGACAGAGGCCTGCTGGGGGGGGGGGGGGTCGATGGCCGATCAATGTAATGACTTCACATGGTTGTGGATGGGTGCAGCTACAAAGAGTTGAACACCTCTGTAGGACTAACTCCACTCGTGCTTACAAACTGGTGTTCAGCTCGCTATACACCACATCTCTCTCTTCTGTTTCAACAACTATACAAACTAGTGGTCAACGCACTATACACCACATCTCTCTCCTCTGTTTCAACAACTGACATGTGTGTGCGTTGTAAGAGGAGGATATCTCCCCCTGAATATCGCGGCCATTTGAAAGGGGCAAAAGAAAATGTGGTGATGTATTTTTAAACGTGGCTGTGAGCTGCAAAACTGAGGGGGGGGGGGGGGAAAACTCGGAGGAAGATGTGGAGGGATCCATAATTTATTCATTCATTTCAGGGTTGTAAGGGGGGAGGGGGGAGGAGCGGAAGATCTATCAGGCTAATCAATTATAAGTGAGCTGCTCTTTCCAACTGTGATCTCACATCTGGCTAGAACACGGGCCTGTCAAAACATTTCACTGCAGAGGAGCCGTGGAGATGGAGGTGTTTCTGTTCCTGTGACTCCATTCACATTCACACACCCTCCCCCTCCCCCCCCTCCCTTCCCTGACAACCGTTTAATGATATCTTCATACTTGACAGCTTAATTTCCTGTTTACACAGACGCCAACCAAAAAAATATCTTGTGTTTCTCAGCACAGGTGCGTTGTTAGGGCAAAGAAAAATACGGGTGCCGTCGCCAAAGCCGGAGTTGGAGAAAAAGGACGTTAGATTATTATTCCTAAAGCAAAGTCTATATTTGAAGTTAACTAAACACAAACTGCAGCTTTTTTCAAAAGGATTGTCATCTTCTGTTGAAGTTGTCGTTTCAGTCACAAGGCTGACTGTGGGGGAGATTAAAGCACGTCAGGAAACCACACAATCTTGCTGTTGCGTTTCTGACTAGGATTGGTGTTTATTTTTAATCACTGTGTCCTGCTAGCTTTGTGCTCCAAACAACGGCATCTTCTTCCTGCCTCACCGAATTTCACTGACCTCTGAACTCCTCTAACAGAGAGAGGGATACAGAGGGAGATACAGAGAGAAGAGAGAGAAAGAAAGAAAGAAAGAAAGAAAGAAAGAAAGAAAGAGAGAGAGAGAAGAGAGAGAAAGAAAGAGAGAGAGGGAGAGAGAGAGAGAGAGAGAGATCAAGAATCCATACTCGCTTTTTATCTATTCAATAAAGCCATGCCAAAATACCAGGAATCACACTGTGTGTCCACACAGAGGCTATTGTGTCCAGGTCGCCGTCATCTCATTACTGGAGAGACCCACTCCAGAGAGCTTTCTAAACTCGTTAGGTAGGCCTCCCTGTTGCGCCTCATTGAAAATGAATAGAACTGCTGGGACCAAGACTGAACGGCATCTCTTAATTATACACACACACACACGCACGTACGCGCACACACACACACACACACACACAGTTATAGCCGACTTCATTGTGGAGACTGTATCTGTCTTGTACACAATGTACATGCAAGTATGAAAATGACAAAAGGAATGAGCATGTATCTGTGTATTCAGTGTGTGTGTGTGTGTGTGTGTGTGTGTGTGTGTGAACTCTGTGCAAGTTGCATTTGCTGAAAAGAAAGTGGGCCTTGCACGGGGCCTCAAACTGTTTTGAAGTGGTTTAAACTCCGCCATGGACAACACCGCAACATACACTCAACGTTTCACAAGGCAACACATTTGTGTTTCACAAGGCAACACACTCGCCTGTCTAGCCCAAAACACAGTTTTGTTCACAAGGCAACACACTCGCCTGTCTAGCCCAAAACACAGTTTTGTTCACAAGGCAACACACTCGCCTGTCTAGCCCAAAACACAGTTTTGTTCACAAGGCAACACATTCGCCTGTCTAGCCCAAAACACAGTTTTGTTCACAAGGCAACACACTCGCCTGTCTAGCCCAAAACACAGTTTTGTTCACAAGCTCCTCTATCGCTCGCTCTCTTTCTCTCTCCCTCTCTCCTTTTCTCTCTCCCTCTCTCTCTCCCTCTCTCTCATCCTCTCTCCTTTTCTCTCTCTGTGTCCTCCAACGCCGATTCTACAGTCTGAGAAGCCCACGTTAAGAAACCTACCCATGGAAGCCCACATTAAGAACCCTACCCATGGAAGCCCACGTTAAGAACCCTACCCTGGGGTTGCCCTGCTTGATCCTTAGCAGAAGCTCCTTCAGCTTGGTCCCTCCTCTGGTCATTCAAGCAGCGTGGTGGACGGCCGAACAGAGAGAGAGAAGGGACGGAGAGGGGAGAGGAAAGGACCTAGCGGGCACTTCTGGAGATTCCGAGTGAGAAAGCGCTGCTACTCCGTGGACACGCCAAGCGCAACTGGCTGCAAAGCTGGTGCTGAGCTACGTCGTCCAGCCAGAACAATTGAAATGAATACATACGCTCCACACACACACACAGAGACACATACGCTCCACACACACACACACACACACACACACACACACACACACACACAGAGACAGACACACGCACACACACACACACACATAGAGACAGACACACGCACACACACACACACAAAAGGAGGCTGGAGGAAGGGCCTGCCCAGGAAGGGCCTACAGCTGCAGGTCGCCACAGCGATTAGAGCATGTCCTGTCCTTGTTCCCTTGGCAACATCTGCACAGGAAGAGGCACATCTGTCCAGAGGGAAAGCATCTCACTGGCCGTGGTTTCCACTACTTCATACACACACACACACACACACACACACACTCTCTCTCTCTCGCTCTCTCTAAAATACACATTCTTTCCCTGACTCACAAACACACACATAGACAAGCAAGCCAAAGCCAAAGTAAAAGCATGTGATCAAAACAAGCTTCTGAATTCACAATGGAATCCATCCATCACAGCTACTGCTGATCTCTGTGCTTTTCAATAAGAAATAAGTGAGTTATGCGGACACCCTACATACATAGCTGTGTATATGTTTAAGTGTGTGTCAGTGTGTGTATATTTGTGCATGTGTGTGCATGTATGTGTGTGTGTGTGTGTGTGTGTGTGTGTGTGTGTGTGTGTATGCATGTATGTGTGTGTGTGCATGCATGTATGTGTGTGTGCGTGTGTGTGTGCGTGTGTGTGTGTGTGTGTGTGTGTGTATACATTTGTATGTGTGCGCTACCCTGCTGTGAGGCCACATGTCTCGTGGCTTCCTGTCATTGGCCAATCGAGAGCGGAGCGGCACTTCCTGTTTGCAGGAATTCTGCTGGCTCGGCAGTAACTGAGCCCTACACTGCCCCCCCACCCCTCCTGCCCCCACCCCTCCTGGCCCGGTCCAGTCCTCTCAGTGGACACACGTGCC
>NC_055973.1:31993914-32048914 GCF_018492685.1 Alosa sapidissima | reverse complement strand
AATTGTGAAAGTCTGAGTTACTTTACAGCTCATTATTTATGAATAGCATCAATACAATAATAACCAATAACCTAACCTGTGACTTTTTAACCAAATCAACCAATTGTCACTCTATGACACATTTCCAATTTTGCCCCCACTTGTGTGTGTGGCAATGACATGGTCTAGCCAGCTACATTAGAGAAGATGACTAGGCCAAACAGTTTCTCAAGAGAAAGTCTGAAGCTGAAGTTCCTTTCAAAAACTTTTACTTAGGATTCACTGTAAAACTAAGCAGACCAACAGGGTACATCTCAGTTATTCCCTTCGATGTTTTGTTTAAGAGAAATCATGTAGGCTAGCATTCCAAGTTCCAGAATAGAAACTAATGCGTTAGCTTATGGCTAATGTATATGAGAAATCCCATAGAGATGCTAACGGTTAGCATAATCGATACACGTAGATATTTAGAGCGAACTTTAGTCCATTTACAAAAGGGTTACATGAGAAGAGTTCTTTGTTTACAACTGACTACTAAAATACTCAAAGGCAAATGTTTTCTCTCCATATAATACCATGTAAGAAAAAAGGACTGTCTCATCAATGCTACGTGAACAGAAGTAGCTGCACAAAATCCCTTGTAGGCTACGTCTTGATCTCGCTACACAAAATAAACATTAGACCTGCGTGTGACAACGTGGACCCACTAGGGATCATGTGACACTTGCTCTGCTGCAACGGGGCTTCTCTTGCATACACCTCCTGGATTTAGTGAATGTATGGGGTTTCAATGCGTGAATTCGAGTGTAATTTAAATACTCGATAATGTAAATTTGCACATTGTTAAAACAACAATCACGATATTATCGCAGACGATATATATCGCCCACCCCTAACGCACACACATACACACACACACACACACACACACACACACACACACACACACACACACACTGATCTGTGGGCAGCGATATGACACTATGGGCTCCCTCACTCAGTCCTTTGCTCCCCGTGTGAGTGGGATGGGGGAGCGCAGAGCTCAGGCTTTCTGGCAGACGCACAATGGAGGACTACATGAGACATGAGACAAGAGACAAGAGACATGAGACAAGAGACAAGAGACAAGGCCCTCGTTCATGTGAAGAGGATCATACTCTGATCTGGATCTTGCTACGCAGAAAGTCAGACTTCATTGTTTCCTGTGTGAAATGTCTATCTGTGTGTGTTTGTGTGTGTGTGTGTGTGTGTGTCTGTCTCTAGGTCTCTCTCGGTCTGTCCTGCTATATGTGTGCGTGTGTGTGTGTGTACCCAAAGTATTATCTTCCAATCTTCATCAGCATTCTTTCATCAGGCGAAGAAAGCACAACATTACCATTAACTCCCCCCCACTCTATTGATTGCAGGCCATTAGGGAACATTAGGTCTCCATTCCACTCCAATCTCAGCCCAACGACGCCCCGGGGATCTCCCCCCCCCACCCCCGCCACTCCTGCTGGGGCTCAGCACTGCGGCCTCATTACGGGGGAGAGAAGGGAGACCTCTCCAGCCTCCAGCACTGACAAGACCTCTCCAGCTTCCAGCACTGACCAGCACTGACGAGACCTCTCCAGCCTCCAGCACTGACAAGACCTCTCCAGCTTCCAGCACTAACCAGCACTGACGAGACCTCTCCAGGCTCCAGCACTGACAACACCTCTCCAGCCTCCAGCACTGACGAGGCCTATCCTGGCTCCAGCACTGACGAGGCCTCTCCAGCACTGACGAGGCCTATCCTGGCTCCAGCACTGACAACACCTCTCCTGGCTCCAGCACTGACGAGGCCTCTCCAGCACTGACGAGGCCTATCCTGGCTCCAGCACTAACAACACCTCTCCAGCCTCCAGCACTGACGAGGCCTATCCTGGCTCCAGCACTGACGAGGCCTCTCCAGCACTGACGAGGCCTATCCTGGCTCCAGCACTGACAACACCTCTCCTGGCTCCAGCACTGACGAGGCCTCTCCAGCACTGACGAGGCCTATCCTGGCTCCAGGGAGGGTGCTGGGCACCTGGTGGGGGATCGCGGCCCCGTCTGGCCGATGGCAGGTAAGGGGAGGAGCGGTATGCCACAGGAGAGAGGGAGAGGAGCGGGCAGCATGGTGCCCACTCAAGAGTGGGCACTACAAGATCCGTTATTCTTGTGTTTTACAAGCCTGACTCATACGCCGCTGGCAGCCTACATTGTTTTTAATGTAAATATGAGCAAACACACCTGTCCTGTCTCCCTAATTTAATGTAAATATGAGCAAATACACCTGTCCTTACTGTGGAGTATCCACAAGGCCATTCCATTAAATAGACAGCAAGTTTGACAGACATTGTGGATATGATCTCACAGTATCTGACCTCATGACCTTTGATAAGACCAATGACTCAACGTTCTCTTTTGTTCCCAGCCTCTCGGCTCGTCTCCTCTCCACTGAGGTTTCTGTGGGAGTCCTGACGCAGGTTGATAGGTAGATAGATAGATAGATAGATAGATAGATACTTTATTGATCCTCAAGGGGTTCTGACCGGGTTCTGTCCGAGTGTGTGTATGTGTGTGTGTGCAGACCATGTGGACTTGTGTGTAAATAAGAACTAATCTAAGCCGAGCTAACAGGCAGGTGGTTATGTTGAAGCAGAAGTGAAAGGCGAACAGGAGAGTGTGATGCCTCACGGCTCTCTCAGACACCTGACTCCAGGGACACAGTGGAGAGAGAGACAGAAGGAGAGAGGGAGGGGATGAGAGAGAGAGAGAGAGAGAGAGAGAGAGAGAGAGAGAGAGAGAGAGAGAGAGAGAGAGAGAGATGAGGGGGTGTTACAGATTTGAGAGAAAGTCAGTCCAGATGGCTAGAGAAGATTAAATACCATCTGCCACAGGGATCTACAGAGAGAGGGCCAAACACTCACACACACACACAGAACTCTCTCACACTGACACAAGAGTGTAGATAGACAAGCACACACACACACACACACACACACACACACACACACACACACACACGTCAGGCCAAAGGCTGATGCTATTAAGAACTCCAATAAAATCTACAAAGCCAAGTTAGCCAACCCAACAAGTCCCCTTTGTGGATCCGGAGGGCCTCAAGGCCCCTGTGCGTGGTGCATTATGGGCCTAAACGCTACTGTGTGTGGTGAATTATGGGCCACTGTGCATGGTGTATTATGAGAAAAGCTGATTGCTTGCGTTCCTTGTGATGACAGCAGGTGGAGTAGAGCTTGGTTGTGCTTCTCCCTCAGTGCTCCTGACTAACATGTTTCTGGCAGCTCCATTTATCCTTGACTCAGGGCCAACCTGCCAACCTGACCAGCATTGCTGCCGTGTGTGTGCTGCCTGAGGACGTGTGTGTGTTGCCTGAGGACGTGTGTGTGCTGTAGTAACCGTGTGTGTGTGTTGCCTGAGGACGTGTGTGTGTTGCCTGAGGACGTGTGTGTGTTGCCTGAGGACGTGTGTGTGCTGTACTAACATCACCATGTACCCGGAGCACTTCTTTTCTAGACGTCCTGAAAGAACACCTGGCCAGCTGTGCTACCTGTGCTACCTGTGCTGCCTGTGCTGCCTGTGCTACCTGTGCTGCCTGTGCTGCCTGTGCTACCTGTGCTATCTGTGCTACCTGTGCTACAGGCCCACACACAGGGACCTGTTTTACAGCACAATGGCGTACAGTGGGAGTAGTTTACACAGTAGTAGTAGTTTACACAGTAGTAGTAGTTTACAGAGTAGTAGTAGTTTACACAGTAGTAGTAGTTTACAGAGTAATAGTAGTTTACACAGTGGTAATTTACTGGCCTACAGAAGGCTGTGCTCATGCCTTAAGCCATCAGACAAATCATCTCTAGCCATCAGAGAAAACACTTCTACTGTGCACTAGTCAGTCGTGGTGCAATTTCCAACCCAAGTTACAAAAAAGGCATTTCAGAGGCAAATGACTCGTCACACTCAAGAGAAACAACTTAGCCCACACAGGCTTGTGAGGCGTAAATGTCCCCACCTACACAAACCCCTTCCTGTTTTCCCATCGGTGAGCTGGAGAACGTGCCTGATTAAACCCCGTATCACGCACGCGTGCCTGGCCCATAACCCCATCCCAATCACCCTCTCACTCATTAACCACACCGCCACAATGCCATCCGTGAATGGTGCTCTGCATGACCGGAAGTAGCGATCCGTCTTAACGTCGCAAAATGGAAAAGACGCCATTTTTAGATGAGATAGGCTTATCACCCTCCAACTCATTAACCACACCGCCACAACGCCATCTCAATCACCCTCTCACTACAAGCACTCACAAAGCACTCACAAAGCCTTCAAGCAATTACGAGGGATCCCAGGGCTAAAAAGCCACTACTGCGACTGAGACACCTCTCAGACTCCAGAGTGGAGGCAGACACGCACTTTTTCCTGGAGCTGCTTGCATTCTAATTTTACTCGACATTGTTGAGTGGGAGAAATATAAACAGAATGAGGGGGAAAGGGGATCCATTTTGGAGAGGCACACAAAGACACTGCTTATTTTTGATCATTTCATCATTTCCTGTCATTTTGAATCCATTTCCGTCATTTTGAGTCCATTTCTGTCCTCAGAATAGGAGGCTGTGAGTCGAATTGAGTTTACTTTTCTTTGTATGTATTTTGCCGTTGAGTTTTCATATCGTCACCCTGATTACTACTTCCGCAACAGACATGTCTTCAAGCGGTTATCAAAACCTGCCTAGTTCCCCTTTACATGAGTCATCATCACTCTCCGCTTCAGCCCCACACACACCAGCTGACCTGCTCACTTCCGCAAACATGCATTTCCTAATTAGAAACGGAGAGGCTGAGTGAGTGTGTGTGTGTGTGTGTGTGAGTGAGGCCCCACTACAGGATGTTCCCTCTCAATCAGACAGCTCAAACACACACACAATTTCACCCTTAAGCCCTAAAAATACCATCTTTATCGAAACTACCAACACTGCTTCAAATGTTCAATAATATGTATGTGCATGTATACAGTGTGTGTGTGTGTGTATGTGTGTGTGTGTGTGTGTATGTGTGTGTGTGTGTGTGTGTGTGTGTGTCTGTTTTGCGTATATATTTCAGCACAAGCTAATAGACCACTCTGGAGATGTAACATAATGCCAGCTGCGCTTTCCCTCGTAAGTGCGATCCATACGCCATCTCCTCCTGCATTTAAAAATCAATGGCCTTTAAAGAAGGAAGAGCCCGGTCAGAAATCCCACGCCACTGCGGCGGTCAGAAATCCCACGCCACTGCGGCTCCTATAGCCATCTCGGCCTCGGTGACCTCATCTCCTGTGATGTCAGTGGGATGCACGCATCACGCATCATGTTCAACCCGCAGTCATCGCTTGAAGACAACGTGGTTTCAGTGATGAGCTATTTCCTGGGACACCCTAATGTAAACAAAGATGTGCACAAACTATTTTTCTTTACTGACAAAAGCGAGAATAAGAGAGTATGTTTTGGTTTGATGGAAGAGAATAGTAGAAGTAAGTTTTACTTTGATGCCAGAAAGAAATAAAGTTTCCTCCAAAGCTGAACTGAATAAATGAACAAACTCTTTATGCATGGCCACATTACAGACAGATGCTTTATGCATGGCCACATTACAGACAGATGCTTTATGCATGGCCACATTACAGACAGATGCTTTATGCATGGCCACATTACAGACAGATGCTCATATGTATGGCCACATTACAGACAGATGCTCATATGTATGGCCACATTACAGACAGATGCTCATATGTCTGGCTCCACACAATTCATAGCTGAGGAAGAGGAGTACATCAGTGTCCATGAGGAAGATGGACTCATGGGCCATCTCCCTCTCTCCATAATGATGTCCATGTGGGCTTACGGGCCCTACACCTCTCCCTCTCTCCATAATGATGCCCATGTGGGCTTACGGGCCCTCTCTCCATAATGATGCCCATGTGTGCTTACGGGCCCTCTCTCCATAATGATGCCCATGTGTGCTTACGGGCCCTCTCTCCATAATGATGCCCATGTGGGCTTACGGGCCCTCTCTCCATAATGATGCCCATGTGGGCTTACGGGCCCTCTCCCTCTCTCCATAATGATGCCCATGTGTGCTTACGGGCCCTCTCCCTCTCTCCATTATGATGCCCATGTGTGCTTACGGGCCCTCTCTCCATAATGATGCCCATGTGTGCTTACGGGCCCTCTCCCTCTCTCCATAATGATGCCTATGTGGGCTTACGGGCCCTCTCTCCATAATGATGCCCATGTGTGCTTACGGGCCCTCTCCCTCTCTCCATTATGATGCCCATGTGTGCTTACGGGCCCTCTCTCCATAATGATGCCCATGTGTGTTTACGGGCCCTCTCCCTCTCTCCATTATGATGCCCATGTGTGCTTACGGGCCCTCTCTCCATAATGATGCCCATGTGTGCTTACGGGCCCTCTCTCCATAATGATGCCTATGTGGGCTTACGGGCCCTCTCTCCATAATGATGCCTATGTGGGCTTACGGGCCCTCTCCCTCTCTCCATAATGATGCCCATGTGGGCTTACGGGCCCTCTCTCCATAATGATGCCCATGTGTGCTTACGGGCCCTCTCTCCATAATGATGCCCATGTGTGCTTACGGGCCCTCTCTCCATAATGATGCCCATGTGGGCTTACGGGCCCTCTCCCTCTCTCCATAATGATGCCCATGTGGGCTTACGGGCCCTCTCTCCATAATGATGCCCATGTGTGCTTACGGGCCCTCTCTCCATAATGATGCCTATGTGGGCTTACGGGCCCTCTCCCTCTCTCCATAATGATGCCCATGTGTGCTTACGGGCCCTCTCTCCATAATGATGCCCATGTGGGCTTACGGGCCCTCTCTCCATAATGATGCCCATGTGGGCTTACGGGCCCTCTCTCCATAATGATGCCCATGTGTGCTTACGGGCCCTCTCTCCATAATGATGCCCATGTGTGCTTACGGGCCCTCTCCCTCTCTCCATAATGATGCCCATGTGGGCTTACGGGCCCTCTCTCCATAATGATGCCCATGTGTGGCTCCCTCGTCTGAGCAGCTCAGTCATCAGGACAGCAGGGCCCTTCTCTGGAGGAATCTCACGATCGATACTGTCCATTTATCACCATCTGGCTAGGCAGCAAGGAAACACACACACACACACACATACACACATACACACACACACACACACACACACACAGACACAGTCTCTAAAGTGTGGATATAAACAAACCACACACACACGCACAAGGCACAAACACAAACACAAACACACACACACAGCAATCTGTATATTATGGAGAGTGCATATAAAAAACCACACACACAAATCTGAAAAGGGACTGTGCTTACACACACACACACACACACACACACACACACACACACACACACACACACACACACACTTCAAACTACTTGAGAGGGGCACAAGCATGCTTGATGCCCAGGCTCACTAGGCAGTAGCTCTCTGAAACTCTAGTGCATCTCCTGAAGAGAACAACTTGACATTTGTCAAGAGGCTGAAAACCCTGCTGATCTGGACAGTGTGTGGGGCTGCTAAAGGACAACCCTCAAACAGAGAGAGAGAAACTGGACAGTGTGTGGGGCTGCTAAAGGACAACCCTCAAACAGAGAGAGAGAGAAACTGGACAGTGTGCGGGCCTGCTAAAGGACAACCCTCAAAGAGAGAGAAATAACAGAGAAAGATTTGTGTGTGTTTTTATATGCACTGTCCATAATATACAGATTGCTCTGTGTGTGTGTGTGTGTGTGTGTCAGGGCTTAAATTTCACTGCGGGATTGCGGGTATTGCGCATAATTTGTTCAAGTCCCGCAACTCTAGCCATCATAATGCGAGAAATTCCCGCATACACTTTTACAGCCTGTCTGATGACGTTAATATAGCCTAATCATTAAGTGGCGTGAATGCGGTGCTATTGACCGGACTGATCAACTACCGAGTTGAATTGAACATAGCCGCATGCAGACGCACACACACACGGAGAGAGAGAGAGAGAGACAGAGACAGAGAGAGAGAGAGAGAGAGAACCACTTTGCGCTTACGCAAATAGGCTACGCTACCATGGCAAACTTTTACATCTGGAAAGAGCTCCTTGGTAACTATCCTGCTAGCTCAGGTCAGGTCAACACTTGATCCCAGAAAGATTGTCTTCGACATGTTAGTTTTTTGAACATTTATTGTATCTAATGACATAGAAAACATAATGATTTGCATACACATACCGCACTATGCACAACTTTTATTCACTAGCGACTACAGCCTAAAACCGTCAGGTTGAAGGGGGGCTAATTACTCCATAGAATTACTCTCAGGTATTTTCTTAAAGTGACAGGCACTGAATTACACCTACTCATCACCAATGTGCACTCAATTGGACCTACACACCACATTAAAGATATGCCTAAGTGTTATAGGTTAAACGTCAATATGAGGCATTCAAATTACTAAATATGTTTAGCTACTATAGTAATTACTAGTAAAATGCTATACTTTAAAAAATGCATTATTAAATAAATACACTCTATATGAATTCAAAAATATATGATAGAAACATATCACATAAGCTATCATTTTCAGTGTGTGTTTGTGTGTGTGGAGAGAGTCAAGCAGAATCTAGGATGTCCACTGTTGTGAATGATCCCACTACAGTATATATTACTGATGACGTCAGGGTGGTGGGGGCCCCAAAATCAAACACTTTTTTTTTTAAAGTATCGAAGTATTGAAATCGCAATTCTTGACTTGGTATCAGAATCGACCCACCCTCCCCCCCAAATTGTGTAAATCCCCCCTACATGAATAACCTAAGGGGGGAATTCCCCCCCATTTTGAAAAATGAATTTTAAGCCCTGTGTGTGTGTGTGTGTGTGTGTGTGTGTGTGTGTGTGTGTGTGTGTGTGTTTGTAAGCACTAAAGCACAACCCTCAAAGAGAGAGAGAAATAACAGAGAAAGAGAGAGACATATGATGGAAGTACAAAGACAGTGATAGAGAAAAAGTGTGTGTGTGTATGTGTGTGTGTGTGTGGGTGGGTGTGTGTGTGCGCGCGCACGTGTGTGAGAGAGAGAATGAGAAGTAGACAGAGGATAGAGATAATTATGATTTAACAAGCTAACTTACGTTACATGATAAAGTGTCATCATCCCCCATGGAATCCTCCAAGACATGATGGGAATCCTGCATGAAATACAGACATGAAAACAGAGATAAATACACATCACTTTTGTCACATATTTACAGACGAATGTCAAAATATCTGCCCCCTAAAATCAGACAACTGCCACAAACCTCCTTCTTCCAAACGCTTATTCAAATTGTTCTCTAGAGCCATGAACACCCAAGGTAATCCCAACACCCATGAACAACACCCTAGCTGGGCCTCTTGATTACCACCACACACTGCACCGCAGTGACTCCCTCCAGTGTCTGTCAAGGACTGATCCGACAATTACGAAAGCTGTCCTGAACCGTCCCATCCACCGCATCCCAGCCACGACTTACACACTCTATAAACGGCTCAGGGGCTGCGGCTGCACGAGACGACTCCGAGAAGACAGAGAAAAGTGGGGGGTTGATGACGCTCTGGTTTCCGTGCTCAGGGTGGAGCCCCAGATGTGGTATGCTTCAGGATTCCACAGATAGAATGACGAGGCCCTAACACAGACGAAGCCTACAGTACACTGAAGACATGCGGGACGGGGATACACTTGTGTTGCATTCTGGTTTTGATTTTAAGGTTTTGGTATGTCTGTGATGACACTGTACTGCCTGCTTTTATGCAAATGTTACAGGGCATAAAATAAAGTGATTACAGAAAATAACTTGATGGAAATCATCATACAAATGACCACATTTGCATGACTAGGCCTGTTTCTGAAAAAGCACGTACCCCACTACATGGTAATCTATTGAGAAAGCATGAAACGAGTGAAACATGTCTTCATGTGTAGGTGTGTACAAAGCAAAGGGGTTTATTATGGGGGAATGCTTCCTGTGCTTGCATGGGAGATTTGCTAACCATCAGGGGCCTTCTCACAAGTTCTCCATCATTTCTGACCAGGAGTTTTACAATCGCAAACCGTCTATTTCAAAAGCTGCTGAATGTCACACGACCACAGCCAACCACAACGACTGTATGGGACTGTATGGGTCTGCTTCGCAGCGGTCAGACTTTGACAGCATGAAATGCATCTTGAAGAACATGAAGATTCAAATTGAAACTCAAAGCTCATTTGTCCCGTACACCATCACACATACAATGACAAGCAGTGCTAGTGCAATGCTAGAAGTAGAACATAAGTACAAATAGAAGATAGAATATAATAAATAGGATTAATAAATTAGATAATACACTTGTGTGATATTAGATTAAGATTGTGTGATAACTATATAACTACATAGGATGCACATTGACTTCCTTGGGCCATTACCCAAGCTCATCCCATTTTTTAACAACATTGGCTGCATTATTGCACAGTCAGTACGGCGGCGTATAGAAGATTTACGGTGCAGAATGTAGCCTAAGCAGCCTACCCCTGGCTACAGTATATACAGAGAGACTGGATATCCTATGCTTAATCATAGAGTAGAATCATACACACTAATGCCCAATGAGCCCTCCAGATAAGCTCCCAGGAGGATATCACTGAATTTGCTGACATGAGCGCTTCAATGTCAGTGTGTTGGGTCCTCCATGAGCTGGTGTCTGACAGACAACTGAGTAGTCAATCATGGAAGAAAACTCCACACACCACACAATAAATAAACGAAGTGTTTAATCCATCAACCAATGTGCTACCAAGTGAGATGACAAACGTTTCGGTCCTCAGACCTTCATCATTGCACTGACAACGGCAAACAATGGTGTGCGAGTTTTCTTCCATGATCCATGACTACTACGTTGCCTAAAACTAACGCACCCGCACGGCCTTGAGTATTTGGCGCGAGACCCTACCTGTCTAACCTGACAGATAACTGAAACATTTCCAAGAGGCTACAATAATGTCTTCACTGTGACATCATATCCTGGATAAGCGCTGAGGGTGAGCCATTCCACAAAGCCACGTTAGTTGGGGGTGACTTTCTGCACAACTCATTGCATGATTCAGAACAGGGTCATGTTCACATCGCGTCTGTAGCAATCACTCATTCTTGCCTCATGGTTCCCTGGCAGATGAACGGTTTGTTTTAAAAACGAGACACGTTTTCTTCGTCCACGGGTCTGCTGAAGATGTCCAACATGCTCATCCACATTCTTTGCGAGAGCAGCATACTGCATCTGATGATCATCAGATGTTTTCTTTTGTTGTCGGCATGCCCCGAGGATACAATACCACATTCGTCCACTACACTTTCCACAGCTGATAAAAGACTGAGAAAGTGGTCCCAACAGAAATGTTATGTTTAGTATGTAATGATTAGCCGATGGGCTATGTTGCACAAAATGTTTTTCTCAATCCACACATCAACTTGTGCATGCACACCTGTCAGAAGCATCGATAACGTAATCTACAAGCATCTAAAATACCTTAGCAAATTACTGCCATTTCCTTGTGGGTTTAAAGCTGAGGCAATAAATGAAACTCGATTAAACCCGTGCGCTAAGTTAAAAGGTCCAGATGAAGGTCGCCCAAGACTCAGGCTGGCTGCACAATCAGTTTCTTGTAGGTAACCCTAAGGACACCGTTTTTTTTCTTTTTTTTTTTCATTTAATTTTTCATAATTTTCATATGGAATTGTTTTGCATTATCACGCTATATTAAAAATCTATTTAAATATATAAAAAAGTTAATAGTTCTAGTACAGGAGGCACAGGCCATCATGCTAATAGCTGACCCGTCGACTGTCCCATATTATGTGGATGTTGCCTTACGTTACATTAATATTGGACTGTGAGTCATCGTGTTGCATAAACTTTAAGGGGCATTAGCCTACATGGCGACCTAGGGTTCCAGGCAGAGCCCAAATTCCAAATTCTGTTATTGCCATGCTCAAGACAAAGCACAAGTTTCCAGAATCAAGCTTTTTGAAGCAAGGATCGCATCCTGCCCTGCGTGCGTAAGTGTATGTCTGTGTGTGTGTGTGTGGAAGGGGGGGGGGGGGCAATTCCTGACGCAACCTCCCCCTGCTTACCCCTTTCCTCTTCCAGTGTTTGCAATTCATCTTTTCAGTGTGACAATTTCTTTCCGACAAAGGGTGTAATAGTTGCGCTAATAGCACCCTCAGGTTTTCGACTTCTATAAATAGGCTACATGGAATAGTCTGTTTCCAGGTTAGTGGCTCTTTATTCTTAGAAGGGCGAGAAGAGTTAATCAACTGGGTCGGCTAAATGTGGAAGTCTTCGAACATCCTCCAGTGAACTGATCGGACAGGTTTGCGATAAATAAATCGCCACATTTCACCACCGTTCTACAGTCTACTAATCACATCATCTTCAAACTCTATGCATTACTAGGCTACACAGTACTCACTTCATTAGCACTTTGGAAAACTGCCCTACTTCACACAGAGGAAAGAGTCAATCTGCGCAACGGCACTTGCTCTTCGGATCAAAGTAAGCGAGCTGGCTACAAAGTAACAGTATTCTGAGGGTGTAACTCACCTCGCTCGTTGCACTCCCCAGTGCCATCTTTCGCCAAGGGTCTGCTAGTTGAGCCAACGGCATCTTCACAGCTTCAAGTTGGACAGTCCAGCAGTAGAGAAATAGGTAATCTTTCTGCTTGTCGACGCTTCCGAGATGACTTAAAAAGCGGAAAAGTCACTGTTTCTTCAGATGTGGGCTGTCCCTCGACGAGGGAAAACAAATGTAAAAACACCCTCTAGCGTAGGCAATAATTCGGAAGTTCCCTCCCCTCCACTTTTGCCCCTGTGTCACTGTACCTTGTTTCCACTGACGGTCTGCGCTCTTTCTGTTTCATGAACCCAATCGCACCCACTTCCGTTTTTCCCAATATGGCGCCGCGCACTGGCTTACCTGTCTGTCAGAACGAACGGCTCAATAGAGCGGCTTGGTGCAGTCACGTTTGCGTCATCGGAGGAGGGAGGGGCAAATACACCATGGAGTGTGTTGGAGAGACAGGTGAGAGAGCCTGCATGGCACAGTGGTGTGTGTTGAGTCACCAAGAACAACTTTTGATGCCAACGCCTCTCTCCAACCATTAGGCGAGCGACATCAGATCGCATCACTATAATGCATGCTACGTCTTTAAATATAAACCTCATAAACAAACCCTGCTAGGCTGGTCTTATAGCCAATTGTTAGGAGAATATCTTGCTAGATCAGGTTTTGTCGCGATAAAATATTTGATGTAAGTGTAACACAGAACATTCAGCAAAATAATTATTTCAGACAATCACAAATGAGTCTATAAGCTTCAGCTTTGGCGACCCCTTCTGGATAAAAACACGGATATTGTGTAACTTCAAGGGAATAATCCTGCGTGTCCCATTTGGAGAGGCGCAGGCTTAATCACTTGTCATTGTTATTTTGTGTAAATGCATCGCCTATGGCTATGGAGCTGTTTTGTATAACTTCACAGCCTTGTCCAAATGGCATTAGCAAGCAGAGTCTGTTGCGTTATGACAGCACCATAACAAATACTTTGTTTGCCTATTTATATCCTTCGAAAAACTGAATGGCAGAACAAAGCAAACAGTCAGGTTTATTTGCCTTTATTTGATGTGGTCCTTGGGAAAACATGATGTAAGAGAATTCAACTGTATCAAGATAACAATGCTGCCAGAGTATTTTACAATGACATTACTCATGGAATGTGATTAGAATGGGGTTATTACTTTTTGACCAATCAAATGTCAAATGTGCAAATTCTCTATGTCAGCAATTTAAGACATTTTAAATGTAAGCTTGTAAGCTGATTGAGGAGAGCCAAGATCAGACCTTCCTGTGTTTCTATACACCAGAAAGGTATTGATGAATACCTTCAGTCTCAGATACCTCCTCAGGCCCCATGTTATGCTCAGCAGTTCTAATTTCAACTGTTTGAATGCAGTACTTGTGATGTTATGCTCAGTACTTGTGATGTTTTGCAGTTCACATTGTTCGGGTTCTGTTCTAATTTGACCGCCCCTCTCTTTGCACACCTGATCCCAAGTAGAGTCGACACTGAATTTGGCTGTCTGACCAAACAGCAGTGAGTCTCTCTATAGTTTGCCAATTCACTGTTCACTGCCAGATCATCCTTGAAACAAATCAAATCACTTTTCAGTGTACAAATGTACTGGGGCTTTGTTGAATTCAGTGTGTCAACTTCTCTATTTAAGTATCCTGTTGCTTGGAAGGCAAATCAATAATGGTCATTTAAATGGAAACATCACAGTCTTGGTAGGAGGCCATCACTTCTGTGCTACCTGCTCTGAAATTCACAGCCCAAGATGGGTTTGCTGGCTCCAAAATGCATGTGGGGGGAAAATCTTGGCTCAGCTCAGCACAGCTCAGCACAATTACAGCACCCTGGTAAGGAGACGGCATTAGAAATATAGGAGGAGATACACCATCAGCAGTCAAGTAGCCTTTCCTCACGTTTATCAATCTGTAGAAAGTGCAGTGTGTGCTGAAAGCTACAATAGCATCAGGAGCACTGATAGCAAACATGTCCAATACATCTTGAGCAATCATTACAGTGCCACCGGCATACACATGGCCAGATACACAACAACATGATGGAGTAAGCTGGGAGGCAGGTCATTCATCCTGACTGACCTTCTACATTGGTCATACTTTCACATTGGTCATCTTTTTCACTAAGATTTTTGTGCGTGTATAAAGGGTGCTGGGCAGGTAAAGGTGCGGCCCCATGTTTCAGGTCAGAGGGTTGTAAGCATGGGGTCTAAGGTGCCAAGTTAAAGACAGGTAACATGGTGGCGGACAGCGCGGGCGCACTGCTAGCCTTAGCTGCGGGACTTGAGCTTCATCCAGGGGTTGGTGCCGCGCACCTCGATGGGGGCTTCGCTGGAGAAGATGTGGTCGCACAGCTCGTCTAAGGGCGGCTCAGGGTCGGAGGTGGCAAACTGGGCCGCGTCCTCAATCTCTTTGCGTATCTCCACGTCTATCACCTGAGGAGGGAGGAAGGGCACAGATTAGGAATCAGGCTATTTATTTTGGAAAGGGCGAGGTTGGACCTCCACAGCAGGCACAATATAGTTTGTTCTGTTGCTCTTGGGAAGTACAATGTTTTTTGTGCACACTGTGAAGTGGGGTATTTGATAACTATGCATGCAGAGTTCTTTAATAACTTCTGTGACGACTCTATTGACACCACATGGGGCTAGTGTTACTTCAGCTGTGTCCTGTGTCCCAAATGGAGAATGCTAAAGATATCTAACAGGGGAGCGAGGCATTGAGGCATTTCCAAATCAAATATTTCAAATATTATGAAATGCTGCCTTCTAAGATACCTTCGTTTTGCCGAATTTTGTAGGCAGTGTAGATGTATCCTTCAGGCTTCCTTCAACATCCAAAATTCTATTTAATTGTGAGCGGCTATAGCTGAAGTCGAACATTATGTTATTCTGCTTTCTGGTATCCTGGCAACGGTGTTCTGTGTTGCTATTTTGCTAGGCTGTCCGAAACAGAGTTCATAGCTGGTACCTTGATGCCTGCTACGGCAAGTGACTCGTTAGAGAGCAGAAGGCAGCGAGACAACAGACAGTTGCCTTCCGTTTCGGACAGACCCAGAAATTTTCTATTGGAACCCTTGGAGTGTTCTAACCTTGAGCTCCTCCACACTGGCCATGTTGTTGCTGATCAGGCGATCTTTCAGCAGCGAGATGGGGTCACTCTTACTGCGAACCTCCTGGATCTCATCACGTGTGCGGTAGCTAAGGAGAAAGTGCCGGAAGTTTCAAAGAGGAGCATACACAGAGCAAAATAAGCATAGAGGATGGAACTTCAGTTGGGGAGGAAGGCGGTGAAGGAGTCTGGGCCAAAAAGCGTGTTTTTTTGGGGAGAAAAGCTGTGAAGCAGTTTGAGACACAAAGGGAGAAGCAGCCCTGTGAACCTCGGGGTTTGAAAAAGGCAGGCCTGTTTCCTAACACTAGTAGCGCAAGGGACACAAACCACAGGGGGAACTGTCAAAGTCTCCTCACCTGACCCCTGGGTCACTCATACTGTGTCCATGGTAACGATAGGTCTGGAGTTCCATTAGGATGGGACCCTGAAGTAGGAAGTATGGGTGGGAATGTGTGACATTATCATTACATATGTGTGCTACAATAAAACCTTCTGTGATATGCTGAGGATTGTGAACGATTGTGAATAATACATTTATGATACATTGGGATACACTGCAAAGGCAAAAACAGTCCATGTTGAAAATATATATATTATGCTTTGATTATTTGACCTCAAAATAAAGTCAGAAACATAATTATGTAACATTGAAAATGGACCATCCCTGACATTGTGACTATTACTGAGCAAAATACAAAGGTCCCCTCAACCCATTGGAGGTCAATGGGAAGAGTTCCTGTTCTGGAAATGTAATGTACTGAAATAACTGGTTAAAGGCTGTGCACTCTGGCCACACACAAGCTTGACCCTCACAGCACTGTGGAGGTGAAGAGTCTGTATGTTCAAGGCCAGCCTCACCTTTCCAGATCTGCAGTGGTCGGCCGCAAACTGTGTTGCTTCTCTCACGCACAACACATCCATGCCATCCACCTACACAAGAATGTACAGATCAGGAGACCATTCCTGCATACTATTCATTGATGCCAATCTCTTACGCATCCTCCCTGTCTATTGTTGTGAGGATGCCAGTGATCAGGTGGGCTTCAATTCACTGCGAGGGTTAAGTCAAATCCACTCCACACTTGGTGTTCTTGAGTCAATCTGAATCTGATTAAAGCTCACTAATACACTCCTTGAACAAGCAGTGTTCAGAGTGACTCAGTCTGCATGTTACCCTGATGCCAGGGATGTAGTCGCCTCGCTTGTAGTATTCCGTGCTGGCCGATGCGCGCTCCACAGACGTGCCCATGCCGTACTGGTTATTCTCACAGATGAAGATGCATGGCAGCTTCCACAGAGCCGCCATGTTGAACGACTCGAACACCTGACCCTGAGGCACAGAAGGTAGAAGCAGGACGTCAGAACATCAGGATACAGCGCCGAGGAGGGGTCAGACCACACAGGAAGTAACAGTGGATGTGACGGGAAAAGGCCTCACCTGGTTTGCGGCTCCGTCACCATAGAGCGTGACACACACCTGGTTGTTTCCCTGGTACTGGCACGCCAAGGCCAACCCAGCCCCAAGCGGAACCTTTTTCAAATAAAACAAAACCTCACACTCGTTGTCCAGACCTACTATTAAAGCCTCAAGCTAATTTAAACCCATGGTTGGCTTTAGTTTAGAATAGACATGTTTAGTTGTGGGTGTGTGCAACCTAAATTTCCCACAAAAAATGGTGTGATTATTTTTAAAGTGTTGGGCCTTGCACAAAAAGGGATGAAAATAAACTACAATGGTATCAGAATACCAGAAATCCCTTTTCTGGGTCATGCCACACCTGCGCTCCGACAATCCCGTTGCCTCCATAGAAGTTCTTGGTATACATGTGCATCGAGCCTCCCTTGCCTTTGGCAATGCCGCCTCTTCGGCCTGAAGAGGAGGTGGAACAAAAAAAAGAACAAGAAATGTACGCCAATTTTTGACCCTGAGTAGTAATCATGTTCTGACTTTAAATAGATGCAATATAATGGAAGACCAGAAAATATGTAAAGTAAGGGTTGCTTAAATATCACATGTCATCCACTGGAAGGCTCACCAGCATCAAAGCTAGTGGGAACAGGCATCTACCTTCACAGCTGGAGTTTCTGACTACTTTCCAGCAGATGAGACTGACAGCTGTGCTACACTGGGTGCACAATTGAAATGTTCCGTTCTCGGGGCAGAAAAATAGTTTTATTTAGAAAATAGACATGTCTATTCACTGCTATCATGTTGCATGGTGCAGCCAGTTCCATTGCTTATAGTGGAAGCTAATTGTTGCAGCAGATGCTCTATGAACGGAATGCTTCAGTCACATGTCTGGTGCAGCCTGCCTCTTAGAGTGTCATGCACACCCCCCCCCCCCCCCCCCCCTGTACCCCCTAGCTAGGGTACATGTCTCCTGTTGCAAACACACCTGTGAGTTCTGCCAGGATCTCCTTGACGGCAACGCCCCTGGTGAAAGTGTACCCATGAGCACGGTACGCCGTGATCAGGTGATCGTCTGGTGTGATCCCACCCTCGATGCCAACTGCACAGGCTTCCTGTGGCACAAAATAACAACAAAAGCTTAACTGAAGACCCAACTATTCCTAGAGTGCATCCTGTCCTAGCACTACGAACAACTGATCGTGCGTAATCTTGCACTTACCACTCTTGCACTATTACCCGTGTCCTTAAGCTGTCATTGGATTCTAATCTAGTAGTGCTTATTGCTGCACTAACATGTCCTAGTCGCACTGTGCCTTGATTGGTCCCTTGTTTATAAAGCGCTTTGGATAAAAGTGTCACCTGAATGACTAAATATAAATGTGAATGTGACTTGGTCACACCAGGAAGAATAACTATGAGGATAACTGTAACTATAATAATATGAGTGTCCACCCTGACCAATGATATGAGTGTCCACCCTGACCAATGATATGAGTGTCCACCCTGACCAATGATATGAGTGTCCACCCTGACCAATGATATGAGTGTCCACCCTGACCAATGATATGAGTGTCCACCCTGACCATCCTGACCAATGAAATGAGTGTCCACCCTGACCATCCTGACCAATGATATGAGTGTCCACCCTGACCATCCTGACCAATGATATGAGTGTCCACCCTGACCATCCTGACCAATGAAATGAGTGTCCACCCTGACCATCCTGACCAATGAAATGAGTGTCTTCCCTGACCAACCATATGAGTGTCCATCCTGACCAACGATATGAGTGTCTTCCCTCACCAATGATATGAGTGTCTTCCCTGACCAACTATATGAGTGTCTTCCCTGACCAATGATATGAGTGTCTTCCCTGACCAACTATATGATTGTCTTCCCTGACCAATGATATGAGTGTCTTTCCTGACCAACTATATGAGTGTCTTCCCTGACCAATCATATAAGTGTCTTCCCTGACCAACGATATGAGTGTCTTCCCTGACCAACCATATGAGTGTCTTCCCTGACCAACCATATGAGTGTCTTCCCTGACCAACCATATGAGTGTCTTCCCTGACCAATCATATGAGTGTCCATCCTGACCAACGATAAAGAAAGTCTCTCCTCTTGTTGATGAATGTGATGTCTAAAATTTGATGGATTCTGATTGTCAGCGTTTTATTGTTCTTAAAAATCAATCTGAAAGTGATACCTGACGATATCGTTCGTATATGTGAGGACGTTGCCATTCGTATTAGCTGGAGCGATACGTTTTTGCCGTTATCATTAGAGTTATTGTTGTTGTTGTGAACGGCCTCTAAGTAGTGTTCCTGCTGCTCCTGTTACTCCTGAGAGGGCTCTTGCCTTTCTTGGCCATGGACATCAGGTCAACAATAAAGCATCATACAGTTGAATTTCCCCTTGGGGATTAATAAAGTATCTATCTATCTATCTATCTATCTATCTATCTATTAGTTGTGTTATCTGAAGGGGGTCAAAGACTGACAATGGCATTGTCTTACCAACGCTGCCGTGACCCAAATGAGAACAAGCCAGCCCCTGTGTCCTTCTCCTTAAAGGAACCTCACAGACAAAGCTACACAAGCATGCAAAAGGAGGACAGATGTCGTCCACAATGACCACGTGCGTCAGGAATGTAAACCTCACCTTCCAACAGAAAGAATTTTAAAAAAAACCTCACCTGTCCATCGTACAGGTGGCAAAAGCCGCGGATGATCTTCTGCTTGTAGAGCTGGTCGGCCTTCAGCTCCATACGCCGCATGGTCTGCATGGTCCGGTAGTACTTCAGGCCCTGCTCTCGGGTCAGAACTGCCTTCAGCGGCGGGCCCTGGTCCAAGCGGTGCAGATCGCATTTCTGAGAGAGAAGTGCATAGAAAACACCAGCCAGTAATCAGTAATTAGCAGACCCAGCAGAGTTACAGTTCCATTTACGTTTATTCATTTAGCAGACGCTGTTGTCCAAAGTGACTTACATATGTCAACTATAATGGCAATATATAAGGGATTACCGTATTTTACGGAGTATAAGTCGCTCTGGAGTATAAGTCGCATTAGTCAAAAAATGCATCATGAACAGGAAAAAAACATATATAAGTCGCACTGGACTATAAGTCGCATTTATTTAGAAATGTATTTCACAAAATCCAAAACCAAAAACAGAGACTATGTAACTGGACTACCAAAAATATTAATGTCAATAAAGACGAAGGGCCAGAAGGTCTAATTTTAAAGCAAAAGATTCACTGAACAAAAATGCTGATATAGTACATGAAAATGTAGCTAAAAATGTGGAGAATGCAATGCAATCAAGCATTTTGGGCAATGCGGAGTCACAAGCTGGCAGCAGATTAAATGCTCACGAGAGAGAACTAGACGATTTTAAAAGGACGTGACCAAAGCGCAAACCAGGTGATCGGCCTATAGGCCCGACAGCAATTGTAAAGCAATTTACAAAAGATTCACTGAACAAAAATGTTGATGTGGTACATGAATATTTAGCAAAAAAAAAAAAATGTAGAGAATGCAATGCAATCAAGCATTTTGGGCGATGTGGAGTGACAAGCCGGCAGCAGATTAAATGCCCACGAGAGAGAAAAAGATGCGGTTTTAAAAAGACGTGCACAGACCGGTTTTAATAGGACGTGCAGACCAAAGCTGCAGCAAGCAGGTGATATTTAGAAATTTATTTCACAAAATCCAAGACCAAGAACAGACAGATGTAACTGGACACAGAGGCCAAAAATATTGAGAATGAAGACGAAGGAGTGAATAGCGGCAAGAGGCAAGCCGACGGCTGCTGACGAGTGCTAAAAATGTGGAGAATGCAATGTTAGCAAGCATGTTGGACGATATATTGGCACAAGCTGGCAGCAGAAGAAATACTCGGCTGGCCACCTCCGACAGAGCGAGTGTAAAAAATATGCGCATTTAAAACCAGGGCCTAAATTTCAACGCGGGATTGCGGGTAGCCTATTGCGCATAAGTTAATAAGTATTGAGCATAATAATAAAAGTCCCACAACTCCATCATAATGAGAGAAATTCCCACACATGTTACAGCGCTGTCTGATAACGTTAATCCAATAATGGAGCGGTCTGAAAGTGTGACTATTGACTGGACGGACCAACTCTGACTTCAATTGAACCCCATGCACACACACGTGCGCGCAGACCACTTTGCGGGTGCCTCTCTCCCTCTCTCTCACCGCTGAAGTCAAATTATAGCCTATAGTCCTAGGTGCTTCTACATCAACCGAGATCGACAGGAAAGGAAAACAAACGTTTAGCGTTCAGGAACCGTCAGGAATTTTGCAAACACAGAAGCATGACAGCCTATAACTCGAGAGAACATGGATGTGTTCTCCATTTGAGGAACGTTATAATTGATTGCGGACGTGAACAGACAGATAGGCCTACAGACACAGAGCGCATAGTAGGCCTACTTTCACTTTCTAGTGTGTGTATTCGTTATGTAAAATATAATTAGTAGCAAAACAGTAATCAAATATTAGCCTACATGGCAGTGAGTTTTGTTTTCAAATGTTTTCATGCATGTCTAGATAACGGGTGAGGAATGTTTAGGAGACAGACTATCGTAAATCCTCAAATCCTTATGGTGGGGGTCTTTCATTTAGGCTGCGCAAAGCACAGCACCTTTATTTGGGGCATGGCTTGTCCTGTTTGATATTGCTAAATATCGGGACTGATGACCACTGAAATCTGTGGGGTATTTGATGGTTCAAGTGTCGGGATTTCCATCAGCTTATTGCAAGATAAGGCATCCGCTTTCATTTATTCATGGGACATGTGTTGTGTTGAAATGGAAACCTTATTCCGTATAGCCAAAGACGTATAGCCAAAGAGGTCTACGATAGCCTAAATTTAGTTATTTTTTTAATTCTGCATGATTTACTTTTTTATAAAATTCGTAGGCTGATGCCTGGCAGCAACAATTGTGTTTAAATAGGTTACTGTCAGCCTCTGGCAAGCTCAGAAGGGGGCGGCATGCAACTGGTAGCTTGAGAGCAACGTGTTGGAGACTCGTGGTGTAAGACAATGACTTTTCATTGGCAACACTATTAAACCAACCAACAATAGAAATATTAAGAAGAGCTCTTTTATGAATTAAATTGAAACAAAATTATTACTGGCCTTCATTTGTCCGAATCTGAGGCCTGGCTATAAATAGAATCCCGGCCATAATTTCAGGATTTAGGTATGCACGTGTGCTTCAGGCATAGCGCTACCACTAATCTCTGACTGAAAGTGCACAGAACTTGTGCATTTGAGAGCGCTCTCTCGCAGCTAGACAGTAATGTTTCATGTAGGGTTCATGTCAGTTATTATGAATTAACATTTAAAAACATGTTCAATTATATATTTTTTTCATATATAAGTCGCACCTGACTATAAGTCGCAGGGCCAGCCAAACTATGAAAAAAATTGCGACTTATAGTCCGGAAAATACGGTATATTGTCATATACATATGTCCACTATAATGACAATATATAAGGGATTACATTGTCCCCAGAGCAACTTGGGGTTAAGTGCCTTGACAATGTAGGTGGAGCAGCTTGGTAAGGTTTTGTTTTTTGTTATCAGGCATTGTGAAGGAACAATGCTGTTATTGCAGGGTACATTTAGCCCCATGCACTTCTGAAAAGCCAATCAGTCATATGATATTACCTTGATATTTAGTACAGTGCATTAGTCATGGCCTACTGGTTAGCACTTCGGACTTGTAACCAGAGGGTTGCAGGTTCGAACCCCGACCAGTAGGCACGGCTGAAGTGCCCTTGAGCAAGGCACCTAACCCCTCCTTGCTCCCCGAGCGCTGCTGTTGTTGCAGGCAGCTCACTGCGCCGGGATTAGTGTGTGCTTCACCTCACTGTGTGTTCACTGTGTGCTGTGTCTGTTTCACTAATTCACGGATTGGGATAAATGCAGAGACCAAATTTCCCTCACGGGATCAAAAGATTATATATACTTATACTTATGTGATATTACCTTGATGTCAAAGGTGGCCTGGGGTGTGAAGTCGGCATAGGATCGAGTCGACACCACCGCCCTGGCGCCCTGCAATAAGAAAACAACAACACAGACTTAAACTGTCCAGGAAAGCGGTCAGACATTGGGTCAAAGGATTGATGCTGAATATAAATAACACAGAGATGTGCATGCATCAGAAAAAAGTGTTAAGTCAAAAGTCTATTCCACAGAGGATCAATCGTGAAAATCTTTCACAGTAGTGCGGTACACTCAAGTTTGCCTGTAATAGACAACTGGATGTGATTTGAGCTCCTCACTGTGGAAATAATATGTGATTTGAGCTCCTCACTGTGGCAATAATGAAATCAACCAGCAATGCAACAAATCAGTCGCGCTACTTCTCTCTAAAATAGACATTTCATACCTAATAACACACCATAATATTGTGTTATACACACATTACAATGTTACTGTAATAACATGGTTTCTATCTGCATGCAGTGTCTCACTGTAGTACAGTGTGGCTCGTGGTGTGCTACTGTACATCCACCTATCCACTGAGAGATATTTCTCTCATGAGCGAGTCCCTCTAATGTCTTATAGCCAAGTCCTTCAGTACTAACGGAAGCTGAGAGCTGGTGGGGTGGAGTTGGCAGGTGAGGTGGCGAGGTTAAGTCAGCGAACTCAGACTGGGCAGCCAGGAGCTGATGAATAGCTATCCGCGGGGAAGACTGGGGAGAGAAGGCGGCCAGTCAATCAGGCTCAAGTGGCACCTGTGCAAACACTAGTGCACCAGGGAACACACAAAGGCTGTGGGGTAGCCTATCTCCTACAAGCAACATCAATAACCTACAAACACACTAGTTTCTTACTAAACACAACCGCAATACCAGACTCTACAATCACCAGGGAAGAGACAATGTCTGACAACCTATGCTGTACTAGTCTACCACAGGCCTGACCCATTCAGTTGCATGCAGCATGCCGTGCGCCCATTATAATTTAATAAATGTCAGAAGTCGCAGGGACCTGAGTGGATGTGGGTGTTGTCTACCAGCAGGCATGCCAAATAGCATCAGAGCTGTGTGTCACTGTGCTCAATCGATTTGAGAGCGGTTACACCAAACTGAAGATACAGACCGCACTGCTGTACATGAAAAGGTACAGCCTCACAAACTGAGCCGCAAGGACGTCTTACCTCTGACACTGTTTGGGCACCCTACAACAGGAGGTGGAAAAGAAAAAGAAAGGGCTTTTTAAAATAAATAAATAAACGGTGAAAAGCTGTCTTTTGCTATAAGTGGGATGGCGTAGTCAGTGACTAATTTTTTTGTCTTGGCAAAGGAAATGTCACATTGGATGATTCAAGGTAATATGGCAGAAACAGACAGACTTTAGGAGGGAGTTGGCAGACTGACAATCAGAGGATTATCCCAGAAATAGACACACGGTAGTTACCAACAAACAGCGTGAATGTAACTTCAACTTTATTTCCAAATTACTGAGTGCAACAAGTTCATCAGCAACTGAAACTCATAAAGCGACTATTATTTGTGATTATAAGACACATAATGACGCAAAACTCGATAGAGCAGAGAGCCGGACGCACACGTATGGGTAATTGCTAAGGGCAGTGCGCAACCAAATAACGCGCAATGTCACCATGAAACGATTACGCACGACTGAAATATGAGCAAAGATGCGATAAATCGGAAATCTGAATCCTACATACATTTCTTTTCATCTGTTTGTTTGATGAAATACCAGTGCGATAAAAGGACGCACTTGCTGTTATCTTTGGCAACCAGAAGACTAGGTCAGGCCTTTTATGAAAGGTCAACATATTTTTATGTTAACAATTTGTGTTAGCATACAGTTGCATGTTATATGAGAATTACATAAATATACCCACATTTTTGCTGGCGGTTCCTCTAAACACGTTTGAAATAATTGTCAGCATATTCTGCATACTACCGGTGACACCACCCGCAAGCTAACTGTCTATGGTCCCGTTAGATGCATAGGAAGTTGGCGACAATGATCCACAACTACAATCGGAACTAGGCAGAGAAATACTTCCGGTGTCTTGGGTGGAAAAGAAGGTGGGGCATGCATGGCAGAGAGACAGTAGTGAAGCAGGATGATTTGTCAGCTCAGTGTGAAGTTTCTGTCCATTATTTAAATGGTGGATTCAAATGACAATAATTATCTCAATATTCTGAAGGAATCTTACTCAAATGGGGAAGCTTAAATTAATTACATACATCTGTTCTGGCTATCTACCTCACATTGTTATTAATACATTAGCATTGCACTGAACTGCCTTGCACTATTTATATTCACTATATTTATATTTAAAGGGACACCAGGCAACGTTTTCGTGTTAATTACTCATCTTTGTAAGTCGGTATATGGTTAAATGACTCATTACAGGGCGAATGAAGACTCTCTCGCCCGCCCCTACTGCCTGTAGGAAGAATATCCCGCTTGCAAGTTCAGTGTATCGTACCCGGCGACCGAAGCAGTTTCAGCACAGAGGCTAACGAAACGCTAGCGATTGTTGCAAACGTGTGTATAATAGCAGAGCCGGCGAAGAAGCAGCGAAAACCCTTGACGGAAGATGCAAAGAAAAGGAAAAGAGCTTCAGACCGAGCGAGGGGGAGTTTCGTAGAGAAAAAGCATCAGGCTTGCCTGGTGAGGGGGAGTTTCGTAGAGAAAAAGCATCAGGTTTGCCTGGTGTGCCTTTAAATCTCAGTCTGTTCTGATATTGCACTACTCCTATCCTCTCTCTCAGTTGTATATTGTTCCTGGGCCTGTTGAGGTGTCAACGACCATGGCAACCTTGACAGGGACAACTTGCACTGCCCTATCCCTCCCACAATGTTCTATTTATTGCAAATGTTCAGTACATACTGTAATTATACTTATACATCAGCATATTCTCCTGCTCCTCATTCCATTCTGACTGTTCTGCTTTGTATTCTTTTATGTTTTTTATTCTTATATGTTAAGTGAGTGTTAAGTGAGTGTTGTATTTTGAGAGCAAAGATTAACCAGAGTCAAATCCCTTGTTTGTTTACGCGAACCTGGTCAATAAAGCTGATTCTGATACCTTTCAAGATCCCAGCTTGTTGTGTGCTGGCCAATTTATGAAGGACAGCCACTGAATTGGGCTGGAGTGAATTAGGTTTATATTCATTAAAAAACAAGAAAAAAATATTCTAAAATCTTTCTTTCTTTCTGTCTGTCCTCCCCAGCTTTACTGAGGCCCACAAAGAAAACATGTCTAACTCTTCTTTAGTCCCTTTGACAGGGAAAACTACTTAAGTGAGCAATGAATAAAGTCATATTGAGTAAAGGAAGAAAGAATCATTTTAAAATTTAGAAACACAGAAGAAGGGGACTTTTAATTTGGATTGTGCCCTTATCTGTATTGCTAGCTTGTAACAGGTGTCCACTACCTGGATAGTTCTCTCCGTGTTAGACAAAGCAGGCTCTAGTGACCACAGATACAATGCGAATCCAATACAGTAATGTTACTAAATGTTTCGTTTTGGCTCTCTTCATGTGTTTAGAATGTACTCTGTGTGAAAAAAAGGTTTCAAAAGCACAGCGCTGCAAAGGGGCCCAGCCTAAGGATAAGATTGGGTACCCAAGCACGGCTAAAAGTGAGTCATTTTTTCCCATGTTGACAATGGTAGTTATGGTGTGTATGAATTCTACTGGTTAATCATTTATAAGGTGTTGTGAAGGATGTTTTATAGTGGTATGTTGTATTATCTCATGTTTAATCAAAAATGTGGGTATTACTGGCTTTCATGAACAAGTGTACACACTGATGTAAGTATGGACTATACAATACAAAAATACCTTTTAGGTTTCACAGTTGTAGTGCATAACTCTGTGTCATAGTCTCCAAAACCGCACCAGGTTGGGAAGGGACTGCTGTTGTTGACGGGCAATTTAAAACAATCAAACTGGCGGATTATCTTGGGAAATACTTAATTCTCCTCTTCTATCCACTGGATTTGTGAGTAAATTATTTTCTAAGTCTAAAACCGAACATCAAATCACAACAACCACTACAACTATAACTACTAATAGTCTACTACTAGTAGTACTACTACTAATAATAATAGAAGACATTGAGATTGATCATAATAATTTGCACCTACCTTTCTCTACTCGGCGGATGTATGAAAGCACATTTGTCTGTCCCACGGAAATCACGGCCTTCAGTGACCGCGTTGAAGACTTCCGTGCCATCAGCACTGAGATTGTGGCCTGCTCTGTGGACTCACCGGTTGCTCACATGGCCTGGTAACACCTCCCAACTCACCTTTCCATACGTTATGCTCTCAGAACTAATGATGATATTCAACGTGCATTAGCTAATGTTAATGTAGAGGTTTCATTTTCAGACATGTCTGTTTTTGTTTTCTCCTTTACATGTCGTCATTTAACCGACTTAATCACAGCAATAAACCATTTGCTTGGCTTTGCTAATGCTAGTCAATAACCAGTCAATGGTCCATAGTCACAACGTGGTAAAGTTGGTTTTATATTGGACGTTGGATATTCGACACATTCGAAAAATCTATTTAGCACTGACTACGAGGGTCGAGTTTGTGTCAAACCAACTTTATGTGTTTAAACAAGGCCTGCCTATATTACACAAAGCTTCTTTTGTCAAAAAACCCATGTTTTGATTTTATGAATGTTTTTATGCTGATAAAAGATTTCAATCTATTATGCGGCTTCACTTTTTGACTTACCCATACTAAAACACATCTCCTGAACTCGCCTTACTGCCCTTTCTAGTACACAAAGCTTCTTTTTCCCTAAAACCTACTCTTTGATTTTATACAATTTTTAATGTTAAATGTTTCAAATCTATTATGCGGCTTGCCCTTTTGACCTACCCATGTCAAAACACATCTGGTGAACTCGGATTACTGCTCTATATAGGACACAAAGCTTCTTTTTTCCCAAAAACCCATTCTTTGATTTTATAAATATTTTGTAATGTAAAAAAAATGCTATAAATGCTTTAAATCTATTATGCGGCTTGACCTTTTGACGTACCCATGTCAAAACACATCTGTTGCACTCAGCTAACTGCCCTTCATAGTGCACAACGCTTCTTTTTTCCAGAAACTCACTCTTTGATTTTATATTAATTTTTTACTTTATAAAAATGCTATAAATCTATTATGCGAATTGACCTTTTGACCTACCCATGTCAAAACACATCTGATGCACTTAACTGCCCTACATAATACACAAAGCTTATTTTGTCCAAAAACATACTCTTTGATTTCATATTCATTTTTTACTATTCAAAAATGCTATAAATTTATTATGCGGCTTGACCTTTTGACCTACCCATGTCAAAACGCATCTGCTGCACTCAGCTAACTGCCCTACATAATACACAAAGCTTATTTTGTCCAAAAACTTACTCTTTGATTTTATATTAATTTTTTACTATTCAAAAAATGCTATAAATCTATTATGCGACCTGACCTTTTGACCTACCCATGTCAAAACACATCTGCTGCACTCAGCTAACTGCCCTACATAGTACACAAAGCTTCTTTTTTTCAAAAACGCACTCTTTGATTTTATATCATTTTTTACTATTCAAAAATGCTATAAATCTATTATGTGCCTTCACCTTTTGACCTACCCATGTCAAAACACATCTGCTGCACTCGGTTAACTGCCCTACATAGTACACAAAGCTTCTTTTTTTCAATAACTCACTCTTTGATTTTATATTCATTTTTTACTATTCAAAAATGTTATAAATCTATTATGCGGCTTGACCTTTTGACCTACCCATGTCAAAACACATCTGTTGCACTCAGCTAACTGCCCTACATAGTACACAAAGCTTCTTTTTTTCAAAAACGCACTCTTTGATTTTATATTATTTTTTTTACTATTCAAAAATGCTATAAATCTATTATGCGGCTTCACCTTTCGACTTACCCATGTCAAAACACATCTGTTGCACTCAGCTAACTGCCCTACATAGTACACAAAGCTTCTTTTTTTTTTTCAAAAATGCACTCTTTGATTTTATATTATTTTTTTACTATTCAAAAATGCTATAAATCTATTATGTGCCTTCACCTTTTGACCTACCCATGTCAAAACACATCTGTTGCACTCAGCTAACTGCCCTACATAGTACACCAACCTTCTTTCTTCCAAAAACTCACTCTTTGATTTTATATTAATATTTTACTATTCAAAAATGCTATAAATCTATTATGCGGCTTCCACTTTCAACCTACCCATGTTAAAACACATCTGTTACACTCAGCTAACTGCCCTTCATAATACACAAAGCTTATTTTTCCCAAAAACTCCCTCTTTGATTTTATATATTTTTTTTTACTGTAAAAAAATGTATATAAAATCAAAGAGGGAGTTTTGAGATGGGTGGGTCAAAAGGGGATGGCACATAATAGATGTATAAAAAAAATTACAGTGAAAAAAATTATACAAAATCAAAGAGGGAGTTTTTGGAAAAAATAAGCTTTGTGTACTGTGTAGGGCAGTTACCTGAGTGCAATAGATGTGTTTTAACATGGGTAGGTCAAAAGGTCAAGCAGCATAATAGATTTATAGCATTTTTAAATAGTAAAAAAATTATATAAAATCAAAGAGTGCGTTTTTGAAAAAAAGAAGCTTTGTGTACTATGTAGGGCAGTTAGCTGAGTGCAACAGATGTGTTTTGACATGGGTAGGTCAAAAGGTGAAGGCACATAATAGATTTATAGCATTTTTGAATAGTAAAAAAATAATATAAAATCAAAGAGTGCGTTTTTGAAAAATAAAAAGCTTTGTGTACTATGTAGGGCAGTTAGCTGAGTGCAACAGATGTGTTTTGACATGGGTAGGTCAAAAGGGGAAGCCGCATAATAGATTTATAGCATTTTTTGAATAGTAAAAAATTAATATAAAATCAAAGAGTGAGTTTTTGGACAAAATAAGCTTTGTGTATTATGTAGGGCAGTTAGCTGAGTGCATCAGATGTGTTTTGACATGGGTAGGTCAAAAGGGCAATTCGCATAATAGATTTTTAGCATTTTTATAAAGTAAAAAATTAATATAAAATCAAAGAGTGAGTTTCTGGAAAAAAGAAGCGTTGTGCACTATGAAGGGCAGTGAGCTGAGTGCAACAGATGTGTTTTGACAAAAGGTCAAGCCGCATAATAGATTTAAAGCATTTATAGCATTTTTTTACATTAAAAAATATTTATAAAATCAAAGAATGGGTTTTTGGGAAAAAGAAGCTTTGTGTACAATATAGAGCAGTAATCCGAGTTCACCAGATGTGTTTTGACATGGGTAGGTCAAAAGGGCAAGCCGCATAATAGATTTGAAACATTTAACATTAAAAATTGTATAAAATCAAAGAGTGGGTTTTAGGGAAAAAGAAGCTTTGTGTATTAGAAAGGGCAGTAAGGCGAGTTCAGGAGATGTGTTTTAGTATGGATAAGTCAAAAGGTGAAGCCGCATAATAGATTGAAATCTTTTATCGGCATAAAAAATTCATAAAATCAAAACATGGGTTTTTGGACAAAAGAAGCTTTGTGTAATATAGGCAGGCCTTGTTTAAACACATTAAAGTTGGTTTGACACAAACTCGACCCTCGTAGTTGGTGCTAAATAGATTTTTCGAATGTGTCGAATATCCAATGTCCAATATAAAACCAACTTTACCACGGTATAGTCACAGGAGTATTTATGAGAAATCATCTCTCCTCACTATATGGCACACTTTCGCTGATTCAGATTAATACCACACAACTCTCTCTCTCTCTCTGGGTCTCCACAGGACCAGCACACCCAGGGAACAGGGGGGACTGGGGCCTGTGACGTTCCCCTTGTTGTCAGATGTAACGCATCAAATATCTAAGGACTACGGGGTGTATTTGGAAGAACATGGTCACACACTAAGGTGCAGAAAGAATATGTTCTGGTACTGAGTTTAAGTGTCAGGTTTTGCTTTGTTCAAATGTCCAACAAGGAATTCTCAGAATACTTTCAGGAGAGGAACAACAACACTCAGAAAGAAATGCAGACATGTAGTGCGTCTGCTAAATGATAAATAAATTCTCTTTCATTTTTTCAAAAAACGTAGTCTCTGGAAGTAAGGCAGAAGGCATACATTACTTTCCTATTAGGGTGAAAGCCAGTGTCTTCTCTGAGGAAGTTTACTGTATATTAACCAAAAACACAAACCTGCCTCTTATTCATATATGAAGCAGCTTTAACAACATTCCCTATTTGTCACTTCCTCCCTGTAGCTTTAACAACATTCCCTATTTGTCACTTCCTCCCTGTAGCTTTAACAACATTCCCTATTTGTCACTTCCTCCCTGTAGAGGTCTGTTCATCATCGATGGAAAAGGGGTTCTGAGGCAGCTGACTATCGATGACCCTCCCGTTGGGCGCTCTGTGGACGAGACGCTGCGGCTGGTACAAGCCCTCCAGCACACGGACGAGCACGGGGAAGGTAAAGGTTCATACGGACAGCAGGTGTCCTCAGCAGCCTGGCTTGCTTTTTTACTTATCTAAATGCGAGCGAGTGATAACGAAACTCTCTCTTTTTCTCAGTGTGTCCTGCAGGCTGGAAACCGGGCAGTAAAACGGTAACTTTAAAAGTGCACTGAGCATGGACACATGCATGTCACCGGTCAGTCTAGGCTGCATTACGATACATTTATTTACATCATGAATAACCAACCAGAAGTGTTCAGACTGCCCTCCTTGTTATATATTTCTATTCACCTCTCTCATTACTACGGTGATACACTGCGTAGTTCTCCACACAGCAAAGCCCAAGCTATAGTTCCTAGTTACCTTTCCTGATACAGTTAGTGCTATGCATGTTCATTCTTTAAGATAAATGTAAGCCATTTAGGTCATGTCATTCTGTTCCAACTAGATAAAGCCTGAGGAAGCTCGGAGAGAGTGGTGGCCAAGAGAGGAGTTGTAAGTCAGGAGATTTCCTTCTTCAATTTCTGATGAGAGGGCTGCATATGACCCTGTCCTGTCCCGATTCCTTTATATGTATTTATTTGATCCGTGTCAATGTTATCATGGCATATGGGGCGTCCCCTATTTGCGTAACCACTCACACCTTATCATATTAACTATTTTAACCCCTCACATCTTACCATACCAACTATTGTAACCCCTCACACCTTATCATATTAACTATTTTAACCCCTCACACCTTATCATATTAACTATTTTAACCCCTCACACCTTATCATATTAACTATTTTAACCCCTCACACCTTATCATATTAACTATTTTAACCCCTCACACCTTTTCATATCAACTATTTTAACCCCTCACACCTTATCATATCAACTATTTTTAACCACTCTGAGGTTACAGTAAAAACTGATTATGTTGTCTGCATGTTGATGCGCTCTCAAGTGCTCCTGTTTCATACTCATTACAGGTAAATGACACATCACTTTGGGAAGCTAATGTTTTGTGAACAGTGGCGAACCGGAAGCAAGACACAGCTCCTCGTTTTAAACATTGAAAAATTACATATAAAGTTAACAAATAATGCCTTATTTTCTGGACTCTGTTGCATTCTAATAATTGGTTTTACTGAGAGAGCAATTGGCATTTCAGTCAGTTGAAAGGGTACAGCCAATGGTGTTTATTTTCTGACTTACAAACACATTACACAGTCAATGAGAATGAAGAACAAATGTAACGGTAGAAAAGTAAAAACAAAGTAAAACACAAAATAATGACAACTTGTGCGTTCCGCTTCCATTTTAAGGCAAGGATGACAAAGAAGTGTTACTTTTACAGTTGTATAACATATGTAGTGCAAAAAGGACAAAAGAAATAGGCAGAACCTTTTTCATACATCATTTAGAACACTGTGATTCTGGAACTACCACAGATTGCAGCTGCTAATGTCAGTCAATCTGATAATCTCTTTGGTAAAAAAAAAAAAGAGTACGCGTGAAGGGTGAAGGTAGTTTGTAAGTGCACATCTAAGAACAAGGTAACTGTTCAGGACACACTTCAACAGAGACATTACATTTTAGATAGCAATGCCCAAAGCAATATGATAAAATTGTGGAAAAGCAGCTACATTGTAACAGACCGTTACAAACAGGAAACAGAATACAAAGACAGAGCCGAAAATGTCTGTGTAATATGCATAAAGTCAAAGTCAGTCTTTTTGATCTTCACCATAATAAAATCTCACACTCCCTTTGAGTACACCCCATGTGTCTTTAGTATACACATACAACTTTGTAAATATAAAATCTGTAATGATACAATAACTGCATGCATATATATTCTCTCTCATTATTTCATTCTCAATCAGTCACACACACATTCACACACAAAAACCAAAGCCACTAGTGCTTATACAGTTTTGGCAGGTGGAAGTATCGAAAACGTGTAAGGCATTGACAAGGGATTCCTCCTTGCATTTAGGCCTGACCTGTGATCGTCGGATTTAGGCCTGACCCCTCGTCGTCTGATTTAGGCCTGACCCCTCGTCGTCTGATTTAGACCTGACCCCTCGTCGTCTGATTTAGGCCTGACCCCTCGTCGTCTGATTTAGGCCTGACTCCTCATCGTCTCATCAAAGTGCCTCTTGCCGTCCAGGTACAGCATGGACTCTGCAAGAAGAAAGAGCCCCGTGGTCATTCGACTGCTCCACCACTTGATCTGACCAAGACACCTCCATCCCCAAAGCCAAAACCCCAGAACATGAATATGCGCTCTCACCTCCATAGCTTCGGGGCACTACGGCAGGTACTTCCTTGTCCACTCTGAAGGTGAAGTGGAACACGTTGGTAGTGTTGTGTTGCCCAGTCAAGGGGTCAAGCACCTCTGTGTGCACTCTGAGCTGGATGTACCGGTCTTGTGTGTAACACACCTAACAACACCAAACAATGGTCAATCTGCTAAATAGTCTACTAGAACAGAACATGGTCCAGTATGCATACGTGGACAAACACACATAAACATACACAGAATAAATCAATCATAATAAATCATTCAGGAGTTCCAGGTGCTGTGTTTGCACTGAGTGAGTTGTGGTATGAATGAGGCAACTTTTTATAATTAGCCTGACGGAAAAAAACAAAACACTTACATCTTTACACATCTCCCAACTACAAAACCTACCAGGGGGCAGCTGATAGGCCTGAGGACCAGGCTGTGCTGAGATCTGAAGGGTTAGGGTTTTAACTATTAGCTCACCTGGGAGGAGAGCATCAGCAGTGAGCCAATCTCAACTGGCTTCTGGAACAGAATATCGTCCACTGCAACCAGGGTGGGTCGACAGCCCCTGCGATAACGGTCATAAAAAAAGCAAGGCAGGGCCATTTGATTTGCATAGCACATTTTGTACCAAGGCACTTCTAGAGGAGGGATGGTCAAGTGGCTAGTGCTAGAATAAACCAAGTGCAAGGAGTCCTCACACTTACCCAAACGCACAGGCGTTGGCCCAGCCCAGCTCATAGGCTTTCCTCATCAAGAAGCCACCGAATATGCGGTTGAATATGTTCCTCTCCTGAGGACGGAGAGAAGCAGAAAAAAGACACATCATGAATCAAAGTCAATAGTCCTATACTGCCCAGTGCTACATCCTTCCACTTCCTCTGTCCTTCTGACCTCCATCGTGAGCATCAACTCATCTTGCCCTTGATGTATGGGGCTCTAGCTCCTCCAGCACCTCTCTGTGGATGTGTCGGCTCACCTGAGGATGGCAGATCTCCAGACCCTTCATCTTGGCATCCTCCATCCACAATGAGTTCGGTGGCAGCTTTCGACTCCTGAAGCTAACAGTCCTTTTGTAGTGGAGCGGAGAAAAACAGATGCCAGCCACTTTTAATTTCAGTGTATACACAATCTCTCTCCAAACATATCTATCTATCTATCTATCTGTGTGTGTGAGTGTGTATATATGTATGTGTGTGTGTGTGTGTGTGTGTATATATGTATGTGTGTATGTGTGTGAGTGTAAGTGTGTGTGTGTGTATGTATGTGAGTGTGAGTGTATGTATGTGAGTGTGAGTGTGAGTGGGTGTGTGTGTATACATGTGTGTATGTGTGTGTGTCCAAGAATCCTACTGAGTATCCAGTGTGTTCAGGAACAAGCTGTGTATGAGAGTTCTCTCATCTGCGGTGGGCGCCACCTTCAGGAGAGATGCTTTACTCAGCTCCTTCCGTCGATTCTTGTTTACTAGAGATTTAACAGTGCAGTGCAGGACAGGTAAATAATTCACATTTACAGGGCACAGACAACGTCATGATCAGAACGCATTAACATGCAACATACTTACATTCTCCATTTCGAAAATCTTCCTCTTCTTTCGGCCCCTCTGCTTTTAGTGGATTCACAAAAGCTGCCCTAAGAAGACAGGGACCAAAAAACACGCTGATCTCATTTACAGTGTACAGAAACTGCCTGTGTAATCAAGATGTACCTTTTAATTGACACTGTGCAATCATGATGTACCTTTTAATTGACACTGTGTAATCATGATGTACCTTTTAATTGAGACTGTGCAATCATGATGTACCTTTTAATTGACACTGTGCAATCATGATGTACTTTTTAATTGACACTGTGCAATCATGATGTACTTTTTAATTGAGACTGTGTAATCATGATGTACCTTTTATTTTCCGGATCTCGGGCGACCATGACAAATGTGGCGTCTAGCACTGGGCTGTAAGCTCCTTCGTGGAACTGATGAAACAGTACAAAAATGACACAGCTGAACTGACGAAACAGACAGCTGAACTAACGAAACAGTACAAAAATGACACAGCTGAACTGACGAAACAGTACAAAAATGACACAGCTGAACTGATGCGCAGAGGTTCATGTAATATTCTCGTGCTTGAGGAGGAGGAAGAAGAGCAGACGGTGTACCTGGGACATGTGCATCTTGGCCTCTATAGAGGTTTTCCCCACCCATGTGACATTGCCGGTAAACTTGATATCGCAGTCAGGGTAGATGATATTTTTCCTCATATCTGCAAGGAAAATACGCAAGTCTTCAACAAGCAAAACTTTGAATTTCAGCACATAAAATAACCAGTACCAGACATCTGAATACACTAAAATAATATTATTAACAATAAGCATTATAAACAATCTCAACATTATCAGGCATGTTGCATCTTTGTTTGAGACATTTTTGTACCCATAATAATCTTTGCTTTCAAGACAATCGTGTGCTATTAACCTACCAATCTTGTCCACCAGGGCGGTGACGATGGACAGTGGTGACCGCTGCAGTTCCTTGTTCCATGTGTGAGAGTAGCAGATAAGCACTGGGCACATGGTCAGAGATAGGGAAATAGGGTGAGTCTTACTGGGGAAGAGGTCAAGCACTTCATAAACAATGTCATACTAGGTGATTAGATGATCAAACTGAAGACTGTGTTAATTGCTGTGTGACGTGGCAGATAGCATAATGCTGTGCATTGGTTGTGTTTGTACTGTACCTGCTAAACTGTCCAGATCTTCCAGGATCCGACCAAACCTGCAAAGAGTAGACTACAGCTCAAGTGTGGCTCCAGAGAACAGACACAAACTAATAATAGCAACTGTTCCCTCTGACTCTCAAAAACCTAGTTTCCTAGACAACCATTTAGCGGTCATTTAGCAGGTGCCATACGGTCAGCACCCTGCTCGACAGGTTTAGCCTTAGCTTAACGTCACCACTCTGCACTTGTGAGAAAGCAGACCAGGCTTTACTGAACCAGACATTACATTATTAGCCCTGCCCTTTTCAAGAGTCCGGTACCTGACGCTGTTGTGGTAATTGAGGTATTTCTCGCGGATGGTGGGGTCAGAGCCAAGAGGGAGGTAGGCTTCAGTGTAACTGTCCTTGGCGGTTTTAACCGGCAGATCATCCTGACTCTTCGCCAGCAGGGAGCTCAGCGAGGTCCGCTCCTCCATCGCTTGCTGATGGTCACTATGGAGACAGTATCATAATGACGGCAACTGCAAATATCCATTTTGATCCACCCATGCATTGAATACCCCCCCCCCCCACCCCCACACACATCCAAACCAAAGGATTCGATTTGTAGAATTATGATGACACCTATATAATACCATGTGGGATAAGACTGATATCTTACCTCCAGTTGGTGGATGCTCCCACAATTTCCCTAAGCCTGTTTCTGACTGAAAATGTAGACAAAACATGTATATGACAATCAGCCAAATGCATTACTATGATGAAATATTCAAACAGAATTAAAGTATAGCCCAATTGAAAGGGTTAAGGGGAAAAAAGCATTCCACATGGTCTCGGGGATAGAGGCCTCTTGACAGAAAAAAAGAGCTTGATCAACAGTGTGCCTCAAAAACAAGCACGATAAAAAGAAATGTAGACTACAAGCCATAAACCACAATGCCACAATACCATCATACAGCAGGAAAACAGAAATTAGGCAGCAAGAGACACCTGATGTAAAATAACAGCCTGTTAAAAGTAGTGAAAGCCGTGACTATCACAGGTAGGCCTATATCTACAGACAAAACAGACAGAAAGCAAGGTTACTCAATAATAGAGAATGGGCGCGAGTTTAAAAGAAATTCTAGAGGAAAGGTGTCTCCCACTTCTCCCGAGTGTGTGGTGGTTTAACCTGGTAACAGTGAGCGTTAGAAAGACTGCAAGAGTGCCATCACGAAGAAGCTCCATGCAGATAGACATTAGAAGATTATCATAGATTTTATTTTACCAACACACCATTAGACACAAGCCAATCTCTATTTCCTGTTGAGAAACAAAATTGATGTTTTAATTAAACCCTTATTAGTCTGGTAAGGTCTAATATGTTACAATGTTAGCTGTAACTGTAACTGAATCCCTGTTAAATCATTGGACTTCTTTCTAGGATTAGCCTGCTTTCCCCAGTGAGACAATTTACCATACCCTCATTCACGTCAGGGGCCTTTCCTTGATTACATGATGAACTGATGCAGAACGTCCTGCTTGACAGGGACACGGCTGACCTCAAGACTAGTCTGTGGAAGGAACAGAAACATGAGTCGACCGACCCCAAATGACAGCTGAGTACGCCAAATAAGATTTGGTCATCAACGCTACATACAGCGGGTCTGACTAAGCAGTTCGTCACGCTCATCCAAATGGACACTTTAACTGCAGACCAACTACAAAACAGTCTAGCTTATTGTGTTAGATTAGTCACAGCTAGCCAAGTTTTTCCAAACTTGCAGGCCCACCCACCAATCCTGGCGACTCACTCACTCACTAGCTCACAATTAGATGTGTAGGCACTTACCTTGATGCTAACATATCTGTGGCGTATGTGTGAGTGTATCGTTTTGAGACTGATTACAATAAAAGAGGTTCACAGCATTAAATATCTGAGCAATCCAGTTTTCCTACACTGAACGCGCGGACGAAATTGGATGGATGGCAGGCAGGGTATGTTGAACGTAGATAGATACCAGTAGATACTTCCTAGTGTACACTGCCACTGCGTCGATGACGTGACGTTCTAAACCATATTGTATCGAATAGAAGCGCAAGTATTTTCCTGAAGAAATTGAGCCTAAAATAGCGAAAGGAGCTGCGCGTAGGCTGCTGCTCTCTTCCAAGGACACGTTGATGAAATAGAGTGGTGTGGAGCTCTGCCAGTGAACCGTCACACTGACACGTGTTAAAAAACAGTCGGCAATTCCTAATAACTTGTCAAAGGCACGCTGCAGCCAGGCCAAGGGCAACTCTACGTCTGGACGTACGTACGTCTACGGGCAGAGAGGGGGTTTCATAGACATAATATACATAGACGCCGCATCGACCGCTGCTCCCTACTAGCGCTGACGAGATTTGGAGCCGCCATCTTGGACCGGTCATCCACTCCACTCAGTGTAATCTGTTTGGCCGGTGCAATGAGCTGTCAGCACACTTAATTAATCATATCTCACTGAATACCGAACAGATTTTCACGCGGTTTTTTTTGCTGCAAAGGTCATACATGTAGCTATGATACAGGCCACATTGTTCGAAAATACAAAATACAACCAATAGTACGGTAATGTTAAATCTTACTTGTGAAAAGTAAATCCCCCGAGTATGGTCCGCCGATTTGAGCAGGAACATGCTGCACAGTGCTGTCATCTTGTGTTTTCTGCTGCAACGCAATGAGGAGTATGACCGGTCCAAGATGGCGGCCTCATTTCTTGTTTCCAGCAGCCAATGCGGCGTCTATGTATATTATGTCTATGGGGGGTTTGGCCAACTGGCGCCATGTTGGATACCAACGTCAGATGACTCTACAGCGTAACCCTGTGGGGTGAATATGTTATGTTGAAATAAATCGCTTATTTTCACAATTAACAGGCATATAAATGTTATCAACGTTTGTCAATGTGTAAAAGTCCCTTACAGAGAAATATTGTGTACAGACAATGGTCTTGCATGGTTGTGATGTGCTGTGTGTGTATATGTGTGTGTGACGAAGTGTAACAATGTTTGTACATGTTTATATCATTTTGTATTTGTATTTTCTTTAATTATTATTATTCCTGTGAACGCTTTGGCAATGCATCATATGGTTTGTCGTGCCAATAAAGCATATTTGAATTTGAATTTGAATATTGGTCTCAAATATGGCGTCCGTTCGATTCCCTAGTTGGCCAAATCTCTACGGCTCTGCCTTGTGTGATACATCAGCGTACCCATGTGGCCAAAAAGATTGCGGATTACTTTTCTTTTTTGAGCAAATTCGGTCGAACAGGGACAGCTTATACAAAAGACAACTTCTTAACCTAAGCCTATACCCTAATGTCTAGGCCTAGTATTTGTTATTTATTTATTCAAACGTCCTCAAATCATCCTCATCCCTTTACTTTCCATTTTTCTTCCTCTTTCATTTCCATCACTTAGGCCTAAAAAGACTTGATAATACGTGTGGAAACAACATAAGTATAAGTATAACTATATATACTCTTTTACATTGATTTTACAACACGGAATTGAATCAAATGGAGTCGGTCTTATGTGAGTAATGTAAGCGGACTTCAAAGCCTAACAAACTTTTAATAATTTCCCAACCAGGCAAGAAAGCGCACTGCAGCAAACCTTTAGCCTACTGAACATTTTTTAGGTGAAATAGTAGGGTTTGTGTACTGTCTACTGTGGAAGAATTTTTAGCTTAAAGGTCTGTAAGAACTGAGTCTGAAATAAGGTTTGTCTTTCTTAGTAGTTTATTAATCTCTGCGCAGAGAGGTCTCATATGCATCAGGCAATCAGGATACAGAGACAAAGTCTGTGCACCCAAGAGACAATCAGATGTTTTCTCACACACATATTTATACCTCGCACAGTATCATAATCTCATTGTATCATTGTATCATTACACCCTCTCTGCGCCTACACATGACTTGGTCAATACAATGGGTTATTTAAGAATCAAGGACATTAAGAACATTTCAAACATCATATAATATAACACATGATTTGCCATCGGACCATTAGTTATTGAAACAGAAGTGTCAAATAATAAGAACTTTAAGAACTAGATTAGTGTCAAACAGAAAGAGTGAATTCACACTGCATTAGAGATCAATTATAAGGAACATCACGAGCTAGGCTAAACACAGGAGAGTCCATTCAAAAGTGTGACATCTTACAGAAACACAAGTATCAAATCAAAGGTTAAGGGGACTCTTTGTCATTTTCCCCTCACATTCCCCCCTGCACCAGCAGCACTTCAATTAGCGGTCCACTAGGCCTACTAGCGATGCTCACCTAAATAAACAATGAAAAATCCCATCAATATGTAGGCTACTAACCAAGCTTATATTAATTTGCAGAAAGATAGAAAGGAAAACTACTCTATGACTACTTATAGATTCCAGCTCGTTCCTTCCCTTTCCTTGCCTTAGTGCTTTTTCTTAGCGTGTTCAATACTTTTTCCCTGTGTTATTCCACTTCATTACTCTACTTATGGAGTTGTTTGGATTTTTTATGTGTGGATTACCTGCGTTATTACTAATGCCTGGTGAAAATGTTGTGTATTCCACTTTTCAAGGGCCCTCTCCTCCATTGGGGCCCTATACTCACCCCCCAGTTTGACGCCCTTTAATCAGCTGAACCTTCTGCTCGTTTCCAAATATAAAAAAACTCTGCAACACAACATAGGCCTGCCTCAGCTGCCTGTGAGGGGCTTTTCAGTTGTGCTGGATTACTGTTCACTGCAAATTGACCAAGGATGAGTGCAACTAACTTTGAAAATCAACTACTGCTCAAACTTCTTAAAGGAGAACTCCGGTGATTTTTCACATTTTTGACATTTCTCAACGTCACCGAGTACTGTCAGTATAAACAAAACTGAAACAATCGGTTTTACCTAGCTCGAGTTGCTGCAGCTACAGCACTACACACTGGGAGCATGAACATGGCTGCCTTAGCTGCTGGCTGCAGCAACTCGAGCTAGGACCAAAGTCCTTTTAGGCAAGTACCTCCACTCGGCGGCCATATTGCATCTATTTCTGCAGAAATGCGTGTGCGTAAGGCTTCATGACACCAATCTTGCTCCAGCGGCAAGATCACAACAGATGATTGGCACGATGTCTTCACAACACACCACATGATTAGCTCAATGTATTCACATGTCAATGTTTTGCCGCGGAAGGGTTGTGATATGTGTAGAGAACTGCCATATTGGCGTTACAAACTAACCCCATGCATTACTATGGAGGATTTTTTGAGTGCTGTATCTCCTCATTAGAAAGTCTCTGGTAAAACTGGTTGTTTTGGTACCCCCCCCCCCAAAACAAAAGTAACTAAGTAACTTTTACTTAAAGAACATTTTAAATGAACTACTTTTTACTTTTACTTGAGTACATTTTCAGATCGGTATTTTAACTTCAGCAAAGTATTGGTACTTTTACTTGAGTACAATATTTTCGTACTTTTTCCACCTCTGTTATTCAGTGAGGCGCGGTGGTTTATGGGATGAGTAGTTCCTTCGCTCGGAAATGAAAATATGTACACAGTCTTGTACCTTTGACTTTTTTGGGATTTTCTCTTTGTTTTTTCACTCGAAATGATATGTTGTATGCCTTATTTACACGGCGGCCATTGTTTAAACCAAAACGAGGCTACAGGGTACACTTACTATATAATTAATGCCACCTACAGGTGAATGCATAGCACATAACAATCCTATGGTTTGTGTACCCTGTAGCCTCGTTTTAGCCGCCAATGGCCGCCATGTGAATAAGGCGAATTGAGAGTGTTCTTGATTGAGATTGAGTTTTCCTGATGAACAAAACAATATTTCAGTACCATCCCTGACCATTGCTGATTAGCCATTGTTGTTCTTTTCTACTGCAGAAATATTGTAGAAAGGCTTTAACTTACACTCTTATTTAATTACTTCAGGCCAAACGTGTTTAAAGGGGAGATTTTTTTTCTTGTTAATATGCAATTCAACACCAAGTAAAATCTATAAAATCAAGTTAAAAAAATAAGAATAAAATAAAGAATAATAATAATAATATTGTTCATATTTCTATTTGTTGCCTCATCCGCATTTAATGAAAACATGGCCATTTTGAGTTTTACAGACAACTCAGTTTTCCAATGAGCAGCAATACTGTGTGTGCTCATGCAGGAGGTCTGCACATGATAACGACAATCTGGAGAGGGCGCATTTGTCTTCAGCAACAGATTGCAGGGGCGGAGTGGCAATCGGGAGTTTTTCCGGTGGGCCGGTCGATGAGTTTGCGCGGTGCGTGCCGGCCCAGAGCTATAATCGCGGCGGTGAGTTGTACGCGGCCTTCGACCTGATAGATGTATTAAGAATTTTCCGCGAAAATCTCTGAGATCTACACCTTACTGTTTAGAAAGTCCAACCAATAAACCAATATGTATACCACTCGCTCACTGTCTATATGTCATTCATGGTTACCCTGCACACTCATCTCTCCCATGCTGATTTTTGTGTAGGCTAGCCTTAATTTTTTATCTTAATTCATTTTTGTCCTATTCAGGCGTTACAGAACTTTCATCACAAATAAAAAATGACAATTTAATTTGTTTGTTTGTACTTAAATTAACGTAAGCCTAGGCTAGAATGGAGCAAAGCCTCCTGGGAATGGGGGATGTGTTTCTGGTTTATGGTTTTTCTGGTTTATGGTCAAGGTCAACCATAAACCAGAAACACATCCCCCATTCCCAGGGGGAATTGACCTGATTGCAGGTCAAGTCTATTTACAGAAATGTAGGGGGATAAATGAGTGGCCCCTCGGCTAATGGCATGACCCTACAAACGATCAAGTTCGAGGAAAAGTACAGGAGTTTTGACAGTCGACGGATTTGCGTGGTTGCTTGCTGTTTTACATATGGATGGAAGGCAGAGAGAAAGGTTAGCGGAGCTAAAGCATTGACGTTATTGAAAATAGCACAAGCTAGTATTATGTTGATATGTAGCCTAGGCCTAGCCTAATGACTAATTAGTGGGCCACTCAGGCTGTTAAATGGTTTGTGGAACTCGTTGGAACTGTCTATATGTAAGCCTATAGAGGCCTACTTTAATCGTTCTCGTATGCAAACCTATTTAAAGTGCCTGTTTTTTTTTTGTTTTTTTTTTTTCAATTATTTAATTACCTGTGTTATTAGGTTGACATTGTCTGTAGGCTAGGCCTTTTTTTAAATTTATACAGGCAACTATTGGAGTGCTATAATACCCAGATATGTCCTTGCATGATGCTTGAAATTTCCACCCACCCACAAAGCTGTTTTTATACTGCACTGTTGCATATCTAGTTCCTTACACATTTATTGAAAGTACCTGGTTTGTGGTTGATTGGCTTGTTGTATTGCATTAGCACTATATATTTTGTTTGATGTGTGTGCATGTTTGGGGGGGGGGTGTTGGGAGGGGGGCCGGTGCCGTCAGAATGTCCCCGGTGGATTTTAGTGCCCCACTCCGCCCCTGACAGATTGTATAAGGTTGACAAGAGGTTGCGATATGGTGAGGACAGGTCGTGTTGCGCTATGAAAGAACATGCGTAGCCTACTTTCTGAGCGCAAAAACGGTCAGCCATAAATAAACGTAGCCTACCTCTGTCGTGGTGGCTAGTTGCACCAGGTATAGGGAAGATGTCCTGAAGTGCACGTACGTTAACCTTATGGCGGTCTTCTGATTGTTGGCGTGCTAAAACGTTTTCCTATTGCATCCATAAACAATTTTCTTGCAGCAAACCGCGCAAAAGCAAACCCCTGGCACTTTAATTTCTTTACACCATGGCTTGTTAGTTCTCCCCCGTTTCCAACAGCCGCCCATCTCCATTTATTATGACCGCCGCTAGCGAAGCTAGCAAAGCGGTCATAGGGATTGTCAAAGTTTTTTTTTTTTTTTTCCCCTCATCTACTTCCTGAATTTTTGGTCAACGATACCCGGGACACCGAACCACCGGGGCACATGAAATTTGGTGGGTATGTAGCCCCACTAGACTTTGACGGAAAAATTTTGTTTCGTCCCCGGGGGCCACAACCCCCCCCGCTGGGCCCCCAACTGCACCAAATTTTATGTGTATGATTGACCTGGCATTCTCTGGGGGTATGCCAAGTTTCGTAGAATTTCATCCATGGGGGGGGGGGGTCTAAAAAAAATTAGGTTATGTGTACATTTAGTGACTGTACACTCATTGGCCTGTAGATGGCGGTGCACACATATACACATGCACACACACACAGGCACCCACATATCGGTATTAGAACGGCAAATTACAAATTCAGGATTAAAAGAAAGCCAAATAAATATTCATCATCATCATCATCATGGCTGCATTTCCAGTATTGGCGATAAGTAGTCGTTCGTCCACTAGATGGCGCATCGTTGCAGTGAGACGTAATTTCTTTAGTTAAAAGTGGGTTGGAAAAACAATGGACACTTCCTACAAGGACTGTAGTTTACCGCAGAGAACGTCTAATAAGGATAGGACGATGTTCACATGAAATGTAATTCCCATTTCTTCTTGAAGCCGAAATAACGACTTACGGGCAGCTGTGGCCCACTGGTTAGCACTCTGGACTTGTAACCGGAGGGTTGCCGGTTCGAGCCCCGACCAGTGGGCCGCGGCTGAAGTGCCCTTGAGCAAGGCACCTAACCCCTCACTGCTCCCCGAGCGCCGCTGTTGAAGCAGGCAGCTCACTGCGCCGGGATTAGTGTGTGCTTCACCTCACTGTGGGTTCACTGTGTGCTGTTTGTGTTTCACTAATTCACCAATTGGGTTAAATGCAGAGACCAAAATTCCCTCACGGGATCAAAAAAGTATATATACTTATACTTATACTTATTTGTCTGCAACACAACATCTCTCTTTTAGAAATTCAGGATTTCAGGAACAGCTTGTTATGCAGAAGACCACTGTAACCCTTTGCATAGCGAGAATATCACTAAACTTATCGTTTCGGTAGGTCAGTCACTTTACACCTTTCCAAGCTGATTGTACACAAAAGGTAACACAATCTGTTCAAAGCAGGGTGAGGACAACCTGAAGTTGTGTCTACAAAACGCAGATAATTGAACAGCTTTGAAAATATTTAATATTAATATAATTGAGATAGCAGAATTGTGGGGAAACTGAGGAGTCAGTGCATCAACAAACCCTATATTAGTAGTAGCCTATTTACATATCCATCCAAGATCCAACCACCTAGATGGTGGTGGCAGCGCAAAACGGGAGCAAGGGGCCCTTCATGCACTGTAGAATGGTTAGATACGTTTGAGAATCGTTGGCATAAAACATCAACGTTTTGGGCAGTATTTGGTGGTTGCATGTTAAATCCGAAGTGAATTGGGTCGCGATGGTCTGTCATTTTTGAAAAGTGGGTCCCCAGAAAAAGAAGTTTGTGAAACACTGGTTTACAGTGCGCACAACGACGTCACGGCGCAACGTGCGTTGCTATTGGCCTGAAATTTGAGAATCGTCACCAAATTTTCCAACCCCCGTGCCGCTATAAAAGGAAGAAAGAAACAAAGACAGCTTAGCACAGCTGAGTCGGACAGCATCAATACTGCATGCAATCTCCCTTCAGGAGGGTCAGGATCCGGTCCATGCATCAGCCCGACTGAGCAGTGATGACAGCATAGGATGACAGTCAGGTACAAAGCACTGCACCATGTTGCTAACGTTAACGTTAACTGCTTTCACACACACACAATATAAAATACACGATGATAAATATAAAATTCAATATCAAAACACTATTATTTACACGATTACTCCTGAAATAACTGCTATTAACTGCACATTCACTATATAAAAATCACTGTTTGGAGGAAAGGGTTCGCGTGCTGTCGCAGGTTGGAAATTGTTCAAATGCCAATTTTGCGCCGGTTCGTGCTGCTTATATTATTCAGTGAGGCGTGGTGGTTTATGGGAGGAGTTCCTTCGCTCGGAAATGAAAATATGTACAGTCTTGTACCTTTGACTTTTTTTGGATTAAAAATATTTTTGGATACAAAATACAGAGCCATTTCCTTCAACCCAATAAAATACAAATGACAAAATACTATTTTGCATTTGAAACACATATGACATGTTTCAGAAATACTACCCATCCCTGGGAACAGGCAGATTACATCTTTATAGTTGGCCATATAATGACATACTTACTGTATTTCACCAGTTAGGGCACAAAAATGGCCAGTAGCTGCACTGTGTAGCCTATGTTGACATGTCTTTAAGTTTTGGGTTACAATATACAGGTAGTGGGCTCTCTGTTGATTTTAATGAGTAGGCCTAAGCCTAAAGTTACAGCATTTCTATCACAATTGACCAGACTTTGACCTTTTGTCTTCTTTTAACAAAATTCTGGCTATGATTGTTCCTTGTATTGCATCATGAGCCATCACTGCACCTATTGCATATACTGTTGTTAGCCTTAAGCCTAGCTCAGTCATTATGTTGTACCACATCACCCTCCATTAGAAGTGCAATAAGCTGCATTGAGCATAATAAACTGGATTTAGAATTCCAAATCCATATTTCCAGATATTTTGGTAAAAGTAACTTAAACGTAATACAATAGTAGTGTAATTACAATTCAGAGACAGTAATATTATAATGTAATGAATTACTTTGAAATGACAGTAATAAGTAATACATAATATATTACGATTTTGAAGTAACTTGCCCAACACTGATTAAACCACATGTCACTGCTTGACCAAAGGAAAAATATAGGCTACTGAACATTCATGGAGATCGTCTATTAGGAATGTTTGGGTTCTAAAAAATCTAAATGTTTGGGTTCAGTTTATGAAGTGTTGCTACAGCATGATACTGTGTGTTTGTTATTTATGGGGGGGGGATTTTGGTATCGGTCCAGTAGTGGGCCGGTCCAGGAGAAAATTGCCAGGGCCGAATTTTGTTCCCAGTCCGACCCTGATAGGGACTAGGCCTACGCGGGAAAACAATACCTAAATGTCCCCTTCTTGTATCTCCCAGTGAACCGAAGTCCAGTTCCCTCAACACCAGCGAAACGCCCGTTTACCTCAGATCTAGCGCTTCAGTCAAACGACGAAACTTAACTATTCCAGTTATACCTCAGATCTGGCGCTCCAACTCTACAGTTTAGCTAAACATTGAGGTGATTCCAAACAAAGCAGCAATCCGACACAGGGATTAAAGTGAAAATCCCTTAGGCCATAAGTCATATGTTGTTCATATCTACCTAGAGATAGCAGGTTTTTAATGTACAAAAAGATGCAAACAGCAAAGTATAAAGGGAGTATTCGCCTTATTCACACAGCGGCCACTGTTTAAACCAAAACGAGGCTACAGGGTACACTTACTATATAATTAATGCCACCTACAGGTGAATGCATAGCTCATAACAATCCTATGGTTTGTGTACCCTGTAGCCTCGTTTTAGCCGCCAATGGCCGCCATGTGAATAAGGCGAATTGAGAGTGTTCTTGATTGAGATTGAGTGTTCATGATGAACAAAACAATATTTCAGTACCACCCCTGACCATTGCTGATTAGCCATTGCTGTTCTTTTCTACTGCAGAAATATTGTAGAAAGGCTTTAACTTACACTCTTATTTAATTACTTCAGGCCAAAAGTGTTTAAAGGGGAGATTTTTTTCTTGTTAATATGCAATTCAACACCAAGTAAAATCTATAAAATCAAGTTTGCAAGACTTCCCATTTCCTCATCAAAGTAACGAATAAAAAAAACTAGATATTGTTCATATTTCCATTTGTTGCCTCATCCGCATTTAATGAAAGCATGGTAATTTTGAATTTTACAGACAACTCAGTTTTCCAATGAGCAGCAATACTGTGTGTGCTCATGCAGGAGGTCTGCGCATGATAACGACAATCTGGAGAGGGCGCTTTTGTCTTCCGCAACAGATTGAATATGGTTGACAAGAGGTTGCGATATGGTGAGGGACAGGTCGTGTTGTGCTATGAAAGAACATGCGTAGCCTACTTTCTGAGCGCAAAAACGGTCAGCCATAGATAAACGTAGCCTACCTCTGTCGTGGTGGCTAGTTGCACCAGGTATAGGGAAGATGTCCTGAAGTGCACGATATGGCGGTCTTCTGATTGTTGGCGTGCTAAAACGTTTTCCTATTGCATCCATAAATAATTTTCTTGCAGCAAACCGCGCAAAAGCAAACCCCTGGCACTTTAATTTCTTTACACCATGGCTTGTTAGTTCTCCCCCGTTTCCAAAAGCCGCACATCTCCATTTATTTTTTAACTTTTGACACCTGTGCCTTCCTTTAGCAACAACGCATCCATGACAGCTAGTAGCCTTGCCAAATACGCACACAAATCATGACGCTAATATGCGAGGTTCTGGTTGGCCTACTGGTTATGGTTTTGTGCTATAAATTAATAATAGCAAGTTTTAAGTTGACTTTTAATTGCATAGTTATTTTTTGTCAACATACACGCACAACCTACTGTCGTTAAAAGTGAGGCCTAAGCAAAATAGGCTAGGCCTACAAGGCTGTCTGTGCGTCACAAACACGACTGACCCCCTTACTCAACAGTTCGCGACGATGACAATATTATTATTATTTTATGTTAACACGCTCAGTCAAAACCTTCTGTCGCAAATTGTGAAAAACATTGTTGTACATGTCATAACAGACGGGATAATAAATTGCATAGGCTACGATTTATTGCGTCGCTTTACACATAATGTTAGTTGCATTGATTAAAAACTGTAACAATAATAGTACATCGGGTGGCATAGCAGGCTGTCTGTTCAAGTCATAGGTGACACCCAAAATGAATGACCTCCCCTGACAAGAGTTCGCGATAGTAAGAAATTGTCTACATTGATGCACGGAAAGAACACAGCCTACACTTCTTCTCCGAATTCGCACAAGCTCACAATATCATATCCAAAAAAGTTATTGGGCAACCTCATCAGCTGTCTCGATTGTGTCACTTTAATCCAACTTTTAGACCGTTAGTCGTCTAGACGTGTTCTTTTTTTTAAGCAAACGCCCCAGGCCAATGAGACAAGCGTGTAGCTCAGTGGTCCCCAAACTTTTTCTTCCGAGGGCCAGCTCACTATGCCTGGCTCTAAGAGAGGGCCAGAAACTCGGAGTATATCAGTAACAATAGCTTAGTGCTGTGAACAACAACAGTCTACCTTAGTTGAATATTCCATTACTTTTAATCATTGGCTACTGCAATTTAATATCATTGTTAGCTGTGTTTATATTGCCATCAAACCATATAAAATGAAGCTCAAATAAAATAATAAAAAGACATAGCATTCCCAAAAGTATTAGCAGGGAGTCCCAAAAGTATATTTTATTTAAAATGTGTGAACTCTGTGTTTTTGCATACACAGCTCAAGTTGTGAACAAGCAATATCCTACAAATAATTTAAAGTTCTCAAACTATGAGAGTTTAATGAAGTCCTGGCAAAAACATCTGAAATGACTACCATTAACTTTCACTCATGAGAACTTTGTGAATTTGTATGAACATTTGAAGAGTGAATAAAAAATAGAAATAATTATCCCAGAAATTCCCAGAAATATGACTTGAATAGAAGTTAGTTAGTTATTAACAATTAACTGATAAACTTTTAGAATACTTTGAGCACTGATGCAGTTAGCATAGGCCTCTTACATTGTTTGCAGGTAGGTTCATTCCGTTTTCAAAGGCAAACGCGAAACAGCGCCAAAACAACCACCAGTGGACAAAAAGAGTATTACATGTGTATTGTTAGACTCGCCATAGAGAATGAATGGGGAAAATTGCGGAGGTTATAGTTTGACGATGTCGTACTCCCGTGCGGGCCAGATGCTATATACACAGACATGTTTTGGGGGGCCACCCAGAATGAGGTGGCGGGCCGTAGTTTGGGGACCACTGACCTAGATGGTGGTAGCGCAAAACGGGAGCAAGGGGCCCTTCATGCACTGTAGAATGGTTAGATACGTTTGAGAATCGTTGGCCTAAAACATCAACGTTTTGGGCAGTATTTGGTGGTTGCATGTTAAATCCGAAGTGAATCGGGTCGCGATGGTCTGTCATTTTTGAAAAGTGGGTCCCCGGAAAAAAAAGTTTGTGAAACACTGGTTTACAGTGTGCACAACGACGTCACGGCGCAACGTGCGTTGCTATTGGCCTGAAATTTGAGAATCGTCAACAAATTTTCCAACCCCCGTGCCGCTATAAAAGGAAGAAAGAAACAAAGACAGCTTAGCACAGCTGAGTCGGACAGCATCAATACTGCATGCAATCTCCCTTCAGGAGGGTCAGGATCCCGGACTGACTGCGAAGGGTAAAACTCCTGAGAAGCGGATGAAGAAACTCCTCCTGCTTCGGTTCACATACAGAGGACTTGTCAGAAAAGGGAAAAAGAGCAAAAGAAGAAAATGGCAAATTTTAATTTGCGGAAGGCCCAACCAAATGATGTACCAGACATATTACGACTCATAAAGGTAGGAGGACTCCTACTTCCTGTATGCAACTCGCACTACACTTTTTTTTGTTTCCATTTGGTGTCTGTGAATTTGATCATATTGAACTCTAGACTGTCAACTGTTGGCTGGATCAGCTGTTTTGCATTAGGCATTGCTGTGTGGGTGACGTGTAAGTTGGATGACAACTCCAACTTGCGATCACCTAGGCTAGAAACAAATGTTTTTGTTCGTAACATTTATACTTTCAATTAAACTATCCAAATCACGAGCCATTAGCCTACGTTACAAGATGGTATCACGGCTCACCGGCTCTTGTTTACATTTCTAATCTGTGGGCTGTCTGTAATTCTGCGCATGCGCTTAAACTTAAAAAATAAATAATAAAAAAAGTCGTTGGGGGGGTCACTTTTTTTAAATTCAAAGGTGATTTCATGTTATGTTGACAGAAATCTTAATCATGCTTTTGTTCAAATTAAGGAACTTGCTAAATACGAGGAGATGGAGGAGAAAGTAATTTTGACAGAGAAAGGTGAGTTATGACATTAGGTAAAATAATATAATCCAAGTACTTGAACTGTTTTGAATTTATGTAATAAACGACAAAATCTTTTAGATTTGCTGGAGGACGGATTCGGAGATCACCCGTTTTATCACTGTATCGTGGCTGAAGTCCCAGGAGAGCAGCAGAAAAGACAGCGTAAGATGGACGTCTTTGATGGCTAGTTTTTGTTGGCTGGTTTTTGTGTCTCTCTGCCAACTCAAGTGTTTGTCTTTCAGCATGTTCATAATTATAGCTTCTGTTCACTCCATCTGATTTTCTACATTAACAGATCATGCAGTGATTGGATTTGCCATGTACTACTTTACTTATGATCCTTGGATTGGAAAATTGCTCTACCTTGAGGACTTCTTTGTAATGGAAGAATACAGGGGTGGGTGACCTTTCTATAGCCTAATGAAGCCTATTCCAATACTCAGCAACACACCAGAGAGCATTAGACAATGTCAGACACTGACATACTGTGTTTATTTGTCAGGATTTGGAATTGGGTCTCAAATCCTGAAGCATCTCAGTCATGTAAGTTTTCTAATGAGTTCCCTCTTTTCAGACCTCTTGATATCACGGCATGGCCACAATGGTAAACATCTTCATTAGAGTCTCTCTCTCTCTCTCTCTCTCTCTCTCTCTCTCTCTCTCTCTCTCTCTCTCTCTCTCTCTCTCTCTCTCTCTCTCTCTCTCTCTCTCAGATGGCTGTGAAGACTCGCTGCAGCAGCATGCATTTCATCGTGGCGGAGTCCAACAAGCCGTCCATTGAGTTCTACAAGCGGCGCGGGGCCTCTGACCTGTCACTGGAGGAGGGCTGGCGGCTCTTCAAGATCGACAAGAAGCACCTTCTCAAGATGGCGGTGGAAGAGTGAGCGAGCCAGCACGCGACTGAGCTGGCCCGGCACCTGGCCGGTCGTGAACACAGGAGAATCCCTCACAGGGTTCTCTGGCTCTGTGGGGCTTAACTTGTTCATTGTCGTCATTTAATTGTCATTTAATTGTTATTGTTTTGCAAAGACATTTTTATTAGGTAGTGACTAGATTCAGTAACCATCATCTGTCATGTTTTTATTTGCCATAGAATCTTTCTGGAATGATTTTTATAGTTGCTTTTAAAATATTTTAAATCCTACTTAGTTACTTTATCACACATCCTACCCTATCAGTGTGCTCTAGGGAGGGTTTTTCCATATAGTGCATTGTACTAGAAATATGATCATTAGGTTGTGAATAAAAAAAGCTTTTCTTGAGTTTTTGGTTTTCATCTTCAAGATCAGCAGCAGTAAAGTAGGTCACCATGTGCTCCCTGAACCTGTTTGTGAGAGGTTATGCTTTGCAAGAGGCAGAGGTTCCAACCAGAGATGAGAAGGGCTGCTCTATTACATAATCACTCACCCACTCAGCCCATAAAAACCAATACAGAGGGAAGGGATCTCCTTCAGTTGGAGTCTCTCAGCTACTGATGCAGATTTCCTGAGCCCCATACAAACCCTGTAGAGGAAACTAGACAAATATAGAAGTGAGACTTGAGGACCTGTTTTGGAGGCACGGAGTCACAAAATGACTGTGTGTGGAGAGTGTCTGTGGGCCAGGCCGTGCGGTGCAGTGTGCCTGAGAAGATACTGTATGACTGTTAAACTGCAGTCATGGTTTCAGTACTTCAACTTCCTGAAATTAAAAGATTTGCAAGTGACTGTGCACACATCACGCTTCAGAGGTTTAGCTAAGGAAGTGCGACACCCGAGAGACTTCCTGTGTGAAGTGAGACATATCTTGAGTTCAAAACTTTTCACTTTTAGATTTCATGTGCCTTCAATTGTTTGATCATTTGAGACCCCGTTAAATACAGTAACAGCAGAAATAGGGCATTGCTTCTCAACCTGTTTAGAAATTGCTGTTTTGAACTTTGTTTTATGGCATGGCCGTAAAATGTGGTTTGATTACCCTGAGAACATTCTGGTAATAGGTAACCACAAGCCAATTATAGTTTAGGCAATATTAAAATAATGAGATGTGCTCATGTGCACCTGTCCAGTATAAAAGCATGTCTTCAACATCACATCACCAACATTGATGGCTTAGGATCTGAATCTAGGGTACCATGGATTACTCAGGTCCTTATATCAATCAGAGACACCATCATAAGACTCTCACAGGAGTAGTCTGTTGATATGATAAAGCCCTATTACATGTGAGATATCAATCAGAGACACCATCATAAGACTCACAGGAGTAGTCTGTTGATATGATAAAGCCCTATTACATGTGAGAGATGATGAAGTTACATAAGCTTCACTAATGGTATTGTGCTTGTGGTGGTCAGAATGATTTCTCAGGGTTTCTAGTTGATGTTCCTAGATATGACAGCGATATATAAGCTTTTATACTGTAAGAGTGTAGACACAAATGAATGAAACTGCTCTGAGAGATGTGGCTACAGTGTCAAATATATATATCGTTTTTTTGTCAAATCCTCTCTGTGTAACAGCTCAATTACAAGAGAATATGTAGTTGAATCAGTATGACTAACAGAAGAGTACACCATCCATTAAAACCTATCAATGCATGCCTATCCTGTAAGGAGCATTTATATACAGAGAGGTGCATGGCTGAATCTGCTTTATGAAGGAGTTCAGGGGTCGCCTGTCTACTTTTGCAGTATTCTTTATGGCTTTGTTTTGGGTTATACAACCTAAAATTACTCACTTAAAAGCCCTGCAACCATGTGGCTATCGAGGAAATAGGTGTGTCAGGAACGTTTGATGAAAATGTGTTTTGAAGTGATTAACACCGGGAAGGTTACAGTTGGCACCCCAGGGGCACACCTTCACTCTAGGGACAAATATAAACGTTAAAACTGACACAGACACGAACAAAGCCGACTATAGGCTTCCATCGGTGAAACCCAGAAGTATAAGCAAGTTATATGAAAAAATTAAGTTTATTAAAGTAATAAAGTAAAATATATTAAAGTACCGGTAATAAAGTTTGTATCTCTTATGGTTATGGTATTTTGCAGGTGCTTTTTTTTCCGAAAACGACTCAGAAACATCAGCTATTCTTGTATCCAAAGCAGATGCTCTTAAATGGAAGTGTGACACCAACCCATGTGCGCCACAGGAACAATGTGATGGCTTATCAGTAGTGCGCTAAACTTCCAGCCTAACTGAAGGTTCTCCCTATATTACACAAACAGAATGGCTCATTTAATTACGCAGGTTACAGGTTAACTTAGGACATATAAGCTAGAAG
>NC_055973.1:31906414-31988914 GCF_018492685.1 Alosa sapidissima | reverse complement strand
CCACAGGCAGGTCAAGAACAGATTAAAGTCTAACAGCCAACTACTGCTGGTTATTGTTTAATGACTGATAAAAGTCTAGACATATTGCATGTGCTGGTCATACCTGGACTTTCTCCATTGCAGTAGCACCTGTTTGCTGAGGAAAAATGTGCACAAATGTCAGTGAACAGTTAAGTCAAGACGGGTGCAATATCTCCCATATGCAACACCACAATATCAACTAGAAATGCAATATCTCCCATATGCAACACCACAATATCAACTAGAAATGCAATGTTGCTATTGAAGTGTTTAGTCCAGACGGGTGCAATATCTCCCATATCATATGCAACAACAAAAACAACAACAGCAAAACAACAACAAAACCAGAAGACAACTGCCCGCTGCTGGGTTGCATCTGGGCCCCAGCGTTCAGCCGAATGAGCACATGTCCATGGTGATCAAGCCAAACCATAGCTGGTGCCCACCTGGCACAGTGATGTGTAGGGCTCCGCCGCCTTCCTCAGCGTGGTGATGCCCTCCACCACATGCCCAGCCGCCGGCTCCTGGTACTTCAGCCGCGTCTGAGGAGCTGTGTAGAGGGACAGCTGCAGAAACAAGAAAAAAAGAAACAAGGTTATCGAGACAGGATGCCGCACTATGTATACACAGTTGCAAGATTACAGGAAACAACATGGCCTGCTGTGGACATCTTGGCACGGTGTCTGCACTTCAGCACATTAGGGAATTGATAAGATGGCCTACACTTTAAGTTCAAATATTATTAGTCTGTTCATGTGTTTGTATGAGAGAGACTCTTACTTCATCGATCATTAGCGTGTCTTTATTCTGCTTATCCTCACTGGCAGCAAAGACGGTCCCAGACATCATACCAAGAACAGGAACTGCCATTGGCAAAGCCACCTGTTCAGATGGAGAACACAGGAGAACTGTCAAAGTTAGGGGGAGGACAAAATATCAATACGACAATAGATTCATCTTTATTAATCTTTTGCTATGTACTGAGTATTGGAGAATCGCTGAATATGTGTGAACATACTTATTTAATCAGGTTATGGTTATGGTTCTTAGCAGATGGTTTTATCCAAAGCCACATACAATAGGCCTGCAATTATACCAATAAAATAACCATTATCATTGAAAATCAAAAATGTTAAGCAGCCATATGTTTACATAAAAAAATAGCCTAGTAAGAATTGCAATAGAGTAAATCATTTTAACAGAATGGAAACAACAGCAAATCGACACTGATTTGTAACCATAACCGTGTAGCCCTGAAGGAGATTCTGGTTCACACTGGGGCATTACCAATCTACGCTTTTGATACCGAAAATGACCAATGTGTCCACAACGTCCACTGACATTGCCCATTGCCCATGGCCTAAAATGAAAATGACCATACATCTCCAAAATATAAATTATATAAATAAATACATTATATTAAGGGTCAGGACATGGGCAGAATATACTGGATGTAAAAGGCATTTTGATTAGGTCTGTCTTGAGAATCTAAGAATGCTAAATATTTGCAGCTTTTAAGAAGTGCACCAACAACATACAATGGATATTGATACTATCGAAAACGCCTCCCTGGATTTGCAGACCAGGAGACAAGCCAAGTTGATTATGTATGTTAATTACAAGCGTCTCTGGCATAAAGGTCTCAAGCTAGCGTTTTCCTTTTCCTCGTGACTTTGACGGGACATCACTGTGAGATGAGAGTGGAGGGTGATGCTAACCGGCTAACATACCTAACATCTATTCTAACAGGATCCCCGCCTTACAAAGGTCAAAAACCACAGCATATTTGAACTGATTAATATGGCCAGACATTCATATATTTCGAATATCACTTTTCCCCCAAGGCTTTTGCTACATTACCAGTTTTCCGACGTTTGACATAACGTTGGCTGGAAGCTGACGGTTCATCATCTTGAAGTCATACGGCAAGCATAGTAGGTCAGCCCATTCTCGTTTTCTTGTTTATTTGACATTCATGATTTTGATGTTCATACCAAATCCAACAGCGCCACACTGTGGACAGTCTGTGCCTAACAGTCGAAAGCCTCTTGCTGACTAAAACGAGTAGCGTACATTTTTAAATAGCCTACACAGAGCGTTTTTGAAATGATTGTCAACTAAGATCAACAGTTGTCAACAGTCACATTGAACCCCCTGAAAACATCTATGTAAGATTGTGAGGGGTCTTAGCCTTCTTATTTCAATATTCAGGTGATTAACTTGCAAATACACTGCATTGTAGGTAGGCTACTCTCTATTCTGGTCAAAGACTGCTGAAATTTGAACTCAACAGTCCATCATATTCACAACTCGCTCTATTGCTACTGAAGATACATTTTTGATCAAAATTGTATTGCTTGGCCTGAACCATTTCATTTGCTCCTAAAAGTAGAGCCAGCCAGGGCTCTTGTGAACACCCGTTTTTGGAGAGAGAGAGAGAGAGAGAGAGAGATGTTGAAAATAAACTGTACTTGAATTGTAAACCATCCCTTTAACTCAAAGGTGCTTGTTCAGTTGCCTATTTGAACAAGGACAAGATCCATACTTCATATTGGCTTCCTCCATCAATACAAGTATAGATTTATATACAAATCCATTCACTGAACCTGATAAAAACACACTCAACTGAGAAGCTGAACAATATGAACATTTATTTCTGGAAAGAAATTACAAAGTGTCCAAATAGTAGTGAATAATTATGTTACCAACATGTTTCTTTAAGCAACTTGATTTTGCTTTTTTTTCCTCAGATACAGTTACAGGGTGATGTTCTACCAGTACTGTTTTTTTTTTCCAACCTGCAAAGGGAAAAGGTGACAAGTTTAAAAAGCTAACAGCTGTGCCCCCGAGTAGCCTATTACATTTTGGTCTGCACAGTATATAGAATTTGTCAAAGACCGTTATTTTGGCATATCTATGTACATGACACTGACAGAACCAGGAAGATCAGATGAGAACAGGTTAATCTCCAGACGTCACGGCCGCTTGGATGACAGGTGTAGGAAGAGAGGAAGAGAGGAAGGACGGACAAAACGCACACAATGTCATAAATATCATACGAGTCCTCTAATCCACTTATGCTGATTATAATCGTCAGTAGAAATGATGGACTGAGCGTGACATGGCAGGCTGCAGAAATGCTAATGTGCTTTAGCCCTTTAGCTCGTGGGGACAAAAGTGATGGGAGTCAATGGGATACAGCAGCTGGTTTCTGTTCAACAGATTGGGGGTGGACACCGCAAGCGGCCGGACCCACAGAGAATAAATAGAGAAGGGGACAAAATAGCATAAATACAGGCAGCAGAAGTTACAACCCTCAAATGATCAGTCCCTCTCCCACGTACGGGCAGCAGAAATGATCAATCCCTCTCCCACGTCCGGGCAGCAGAAATGATCAGTCCCTCTCCCACGTACGGGCAGCAGCAGGAGTTAAGACCCTCAAATGATCAGTCCCTCTCCCACGTACGGGCAGCAGAAATGATCAGTCCCTCTCCCACGTCCGGGCAGCAGAAATGATCAGTCCCTCTCCCACGTACGGGCAGCAGCAGGAGTTAAGACCCTCAAATGATCAGTCCCTCTCCTACCTGCAGTCCAGTCAGCAGTGAAGAACCCAGTGTTATTGCAGTGTTGACACCTCAAGAAGTGCAATGCTTGTCAACAGCATTTTCCCCATCGTTTACAAGAATATATCAGCTGACATCAAAAAAGCAGCCAGAGAAATACAATGGATAAATTAACGGGGTAGTGTTTATTTCCTCTCTCTTGTTTGTTTTTCATGAGATTGGGTTACTGACCAGGCCGAGGGGACAGGATGAATTGGTTGAAGCTTTGGGATAGGCTTTCCTGCAGATGTTTGCATATACACACATACCTTTCTCTAACATATACCCTCTCACTTCCCCAAACACATAGAGCGCTAGATGACAGGAAGTAAGAATGATGTCACAGGAAACAGGATGAGAGGGGTGACATCATGTAGTGGACAGGGAACATGGAAGTTGGTTCAACTGAGTAATGCACCAAATAAATAACCCAGAACCTTTTTTTGTTGTCCTTTATCTCCCTTTTCTGAGAAAGCTAAATTTGAAAATGGCAAGATGGACCAATAGCCGTGGTCTCCCTTGAATCAGTTAAGACTAAAAAGTATGCTGTTTACTGGTTGTTCTTATGTTTTCTTTCTTTCTTTTTTGTTTCTTTGTTTGTTTGTTTAAATAAGCACTGGCCTACGGATTAAACGCTTCATCAGTAATGTAGTATTATTTTTCACACCTGTAAACGTTTTCTGTTCATTGTCCTGAAAACAGATGGTGGAACTAGAAAGGAGGGAGGTGGGGGGGTGGGGGTGGGGGCAGGAAGAGGGTCGGACGTCCGGACGCCCTCCCTGTCTCAGCTGCACCGCCTGACGTGTTCCAGCACATACTCCGGACGCCCTCCCTGTCTCAGCTGCACCGCCTGACGTGTTCCAGCACATACTCCGGGAAGTGCAGGCTGCACACCTGCAGCCCGTCCAGTTTGCAAGGCATCCTGGGATACTCGTCCTCCTTCCACTTGTTTTCCTCCGGGTCGAACGTGAGGATGGAGTCGCTATAGTGGCCGTTATAGCACAGGCCGCCCAGCACCATGATCTGCTTGTCCAGCACCGCCACGCCGTGGCCACTGCGGCCGATGGGCATGGACGCCAGGATGGTCCACTCGTCCGTCTCCGGGTTATACACCTCCGTGGACGGGCAGCCCTGCGACTCGAAGGAGGCGCGCAGGATGACGCACACGCCGCCGAACACGTAGAGCTTCCCGTTGTGTGCGATCATCTTGTGGAAGCAGCGGGCGTAGTTCATCTTGGACTTGTTCTCCCAGCAGCTGTTGAGGACGGGCGTGCGGCGCGCACGGTGCTCTGGCGCCCCCTCTCTGCTGGGGTCGAACACGCACACCTGCTTGGAGGTGGACGACGAGGTGATGCCGCCGGTGATGTAGAGCTTGCCGCCGAGCACCGTGCCCTCATGGCCATACTTGTTGACCGGGTACGGGTCCACGAACTCCCACTTGTCCTCCACGATGTCATAGCGCTCCGTCGAGTAGAAGGTCTCGTCCCGCGTGCGGCCCGCCACCGCGTAGACGTACTTGCCGATCACGCCCACGGCGAACTCCGAGCGCGGCACCGACATGTCGGCCATGCGCAGCCACGAGTTCTGCCGCGGGTCGTAGCGGTACACCTTGGACGAGGCGTGGAACTCGCCGTCGGGGCCCAGCTCCTCGCCGCCCAGCAGGAAGACGAAGTTGTTGACGATGGCCAGGCAGTCGGGACGCAGCGGCACCTGCGGGCCCTCCAGCTCCCACCACACCTTGGGCCGGTGCAGCAGCAGGATCTTGCTGTTGACCATGCTGTGGCCGATCATGCCACGGAACACAGCGGTCTGCGGACGCACCGAGCGGATCCGGTTGGACTTGGTCATGGCCAGCGGCTGCTCGTTGACTTCGTGGAAGTAGTTGAGCGCCTGGTCCACTTCCTGCCGCAGCTGACGGGAGTACCGGTAGAACTCCGAAGTCTTGACCTGGGCAACGGAAGAGAGAGAGAGAGGTGAGGGACAAGCTGCAGACCAACTGACCAGCTGCAACTGGAACATAGAAATATGCAAGTCATCTCGTCTTGATAAAAAACAATACTCGGCTTTAGGCCTTTGATGTCGTTTTAATTTAGTGCAACTGTTTACATACTCTCTCTGCAACAGCTGAGTGCAACACCAAATAAGCATGGTTTGCCCTTAAGCTCAACAACACTTTGATGCTGAGGGCGTTGATAGTCCAGGTATGTTTCTTTGACAGGGGTGTTATTATCCTCTGAAGGTGATGTCATTTCTACGACATCAACGAGGCACTCTTGAGACCAGGCTCTGCAATGGTCACTTTGGGTCATTGCATCTCACACAGGAATTTCTATTTCTAGATAATGTCTTTAAACACAGGTTGAACTTGAAGTAGCCAACACTCTAGGTAGGTCGATTATGTTCTTGAGCATTGAAACAATGTCAATGAGCGTTTCCAAAAACCCAGGAATATGTCCTCAAATGTCTTGCCTAGTCCACACACCAAAGATGATACGTTTACTACAGAAGAAGAGTAGGAGAGGAAGACAATATTTCAGTTTAAGGAGGTCAAATCAAAGACTTTTGAGGCAAATTCCTTAAAAAATGACACAAACTGATTAACGACTCCATCAACAACAACTTATTTATAAAGCGCTTTCCAACAACAACAACAACAACATATTTATAAAGCGCTTTCCAAGGCACCCAAAGTGGGAACCTCACTAACCACCAGCAATGTGTAGCACCCATCTGGCTGATGTACGGCAGCCATTATGCGCCAGAACGCTCATCACACACCAGCTTGAGGTGGAGAGTGAGGGAATGGATGAATGAGCCACCAAAATAGTTGCCGATTAATTTAATAGTTGACAACTAATGAATTAATTGATAGATTCTTGCAGCCCTCCTCTCAGGGTCCGGAGTATATCATATCATATATCATTTTTTTCCTTGGTGGAGAAGAGGAGATACCACTGTCGTGATAATGACCCCACAACTATGATTTAACTGGTTGGGGGTCACAGAATGGAAGTATTGTTGATACTCTATGTGAGACGGCCATTTTGAAATAAGTCACATGGGCAAATGTCTGGTGACTCATAAAGGTGACCCATGGTGACTCATAAAGGTGGGCAATATAGACCTAAAACTAATCACGATACTTCATTAATATAAAAATAGAACCATTCCCAACTGTTTTCTCGGCCACAAATAAATCACATCCGCTTACAACTCAAGCTTCTGCCATGCTTGCTCTTGTTCCACCTGCAGACTGGCATCTTGCAGCGGATATGTAGACATGGCATCAACTAGCCGATACGACCCATGTAGACATGGCATCAACTAGCCGATACGACCCATGTAGACATGGCATCAACTAGATGATACGACCCATGTAGACATGGCATCAACTAGCCGATACGACCCATGTAGACATGGCATCAACTAGATGATACGACCCATGTAGACATGGCATCAACTAGCCGATATGACCCATTCACAGGGAGGAATAGCGCCACCACATGACACCTCCCTAGTAGTGCTGCACAATGCACTGATACTACAAAGGTATAACAATGGCCTGAACATGTTATAATACCCATACACATGTTAAAATACCCCATTTCATAGATACCGTTACATTAACAATGATATATAAGTTTTATTTACTTCTAGTGTTATTAATTATATTACTTCTATTATTGATGTTTGATTGAAGGTTTTTGCCTGGTATTGTTTCAGCATTGATATTCAATTCAATTCAATTAAAAAGGGCACGGGGAGTAGCCCAGTAACCCTCCACACGTGGCCATAATGAGACAATAAAGGCCATACACACCTAAAGACGGGATGCATTACTGTCTAAAGTGCAATGAAATGCACTGGACAGTTCATGTTTAAAGGAAATTAAGTTCCATTGAAGTGCTCAAGTGCAGCAGTATCGAGATATTTACACCAGCGACAAAACACTTCAGTTCCGCGCCCAGTTTAGCCTACCTGGAAGGCATGATATCGTACCAGGTCATAATTCTGGCATTGTAACACGACACTAATCCCTGATATCGTACAAAGTGATAATTCTGGCATTGTAACACAACACTAATCCCTGATATCGTACCAAGTCATAATTCTGGCATTGTAACAGGACACTAATCCCTGATATCGTACCAAGTCATAATTCTGGCATTGTAACAGGACACTAATCCCTGGCCTTCTGACTGACCTTCTCAAACACGTTGGCGGGCGTCATGAGGCAGAAGCGGAGGTTCTGCACCACGGCGTCAGTGTGTCTCCAGCGGCGGCGGTCGTGCCGGAGCCAGGACTGCACGGCCTCGTACAGCTCGATCTCAGGGAAGCGGCTCAGCTTGTCGCTGTCCAGGTACGCCATCAGCTTCTCCAGGCTCAGGTAGGACAGGAAGTCGGGCCGCGCCATCAGCGGCACAAAGTTCTCCAGCAGGAAGTTGTCCAGCTGCTCCTGCACGCCCTCCACCCCCACGCTGAAGTCCTCCAGCAGCCGCATGACCTCGGCGCAGTTGTCCAGGCAGATCTTGGCCAGCAGGAAGGAGCAGCAGAACTCCACGGCCTCTGTGAGCTGGACGTACATGGCCGCCTGGAGGATCTCCTGGACCGTGGGCATGCTCAGCTCCAGCGAGCCGTAGTACATGAAGCGCAGCACGTGGCCGAAGCCGGCCGCCGTCAAGCCCTTCATGTGGATCTTGTCCTGGTCGCGCTCGCGCATGTCGGCGGTGAACATGACCCGGAAGTAGTCGCTCTGGGTGGCCAGCAGGGCCTTGTGCGCCTGGAAGTGGTGCTCCTCGATCAGCAGCGTGACGTCCAGCAGTAGACGCTCCTCGTACAGGGCCCGGAAGCCGGACGACACGCTGCCGTCGTGTACCTGGGAGAGGTACACCTCCACGTCCCCCATCACACACCTGCACGGGCCGGTCGGAGGGGCAGAGTTAGGAATGTTGCCATGCTGAACACACACTTTGACATCCATGTGCATACAAACACACTCACTCACTCACTCACACACACACACAATAAAAAAAAAAACAAGCAAGGAAGGGAATCATGCGATGATCTAATAGAGTAGAGAATTCCCACTAATTCCCACATCTTGGGAATGGCCGTACGCTGCATTTGTTTAAGGCTTGTGAATATATATCAGAATATATATCATGGTCGGTTCACCAAAACAGAGGCAGCACACTAGAGAATGCTAGCACAGCAATTAGAACTTAGAGAGAGCGCCAACAAAACCCAATGCCTCTATGTGTGTGTGTATATGTGCGTATGTCTGTGTCTGTGTGTGGTGTGTGTGTGTGTGTGTGTGTGTGTGTGTATGTCAGAGAGAGAGTGCAAGAGAGAGAAGAGAGAGAGAACTTGATGAGTGTGCACTGGCGAGACTATACTACTGTTAACACCAATGAGGAAAAAAACCTTGTGAGACCTTGGAGACATCGAAGCCTCAGCAATTTACAATGGGGAGCTGCTCGAAGCCAAACAACCTTGGAAACACACACATATATGCACACACTATCCTTCTCATACACACACACAAACACACACTCACCTCTGATTGGCCACGGGCATGTCACGGGGGGGAGGCCGAGCCAATCAGAGGACAGTGCCCCTTGTGCCCGATGAGAGAAAATCAACTTGCTCTTTTCAGGGGTGATTCACCTGAATGACAAACCCGAAGACAAGCCCCAGCCAAGTAAGCGATTTGGAAACACACTAGTGAAATTTATAGGGCAAACAGATTTCAGAAATGATCGTGTCAATTTACAAGCAAACATCCCTAGATAAATTTCATAGATGCGAAGCTGAAGCCTCAAGCCATGAACTTTCAAAGAATCATAACAGCACAGTCTGACCTGGACCACAAGTGAAAAGGAATAAACAGTAGTAAGCTACACTGAAGCCTAAGAAATTCTGCTCAGGCTTCAGGAATCTGAAAAAAGGTTTAACTGCCATTTTTCAGGCCTCTTAAAAAATGTAATATCTGCAAATGAAAATAGATGGGTGCCCAGGAGAGACTGTAGCGACGTGAGGATTCTGACAAGCGAGCAGTTTTGTGGGAGAGGGGTGTTTTGAGGCCTGTACCTTTTGGGGACGTCCTGGCCAGTCGCGGACTTCGCTGACAACGCGCTGAAGGGACGCTCACATTTCCTCAGCTTGAGTTTCCCCTGCTCTGGATAGGGGCACAGAGAACCTTCATGGGGAAGAGTGCATTTTGACGTACCACTGCAACAGGTGAACTCATAACTCAGAGAGCAAGGATTCAGTAAAGGAATGATAGCATTACGTCAAGTGCAAGGCACTGTGCAATTTCTGATACAAAGGATAACCTACGCGTTACAAATGACCACCAACAAACCTGTGTTGGCTAGTTTGTAAAACAATGTCGGTAAACTTCATATTACATTAATTGAACTTAAACTGGGGTAGCGAATCGGGACTACAAAAAACATATGTAAATGTGTATACGTAAACACATGTGCTGGCATAAGAAGACACATTTATCTGGTGCTAGTACAGTGAGAGCACCTGTCATAACATACCTTTTACAATGGTAGGCGCCAGCTAGTTAGCTTACAGATAAGCAATCCTCTAACGTTAGGCCACCGACACAGGAATCTGCCTTTCTCGTCATATTTTATCGCGTGAATTATCAACCGCTAGTGATTATTGAAAATATGGTTGTAATTTTGCAATATAGCGGATACCCGAGTTTGACGAACAACACATCAATCAAGAGTATTGTCTCTGCACAAACTAGCTCTACCTCGGCGATGCGACTCCACACAACCCCTCTTCGACCAGGGAGCTCGAGGTTCTTCTGACATGGAGTGCCGGTGTGTATCCCAGATCAAGGGAACAAAATATGAAAATAAATCATCAGTGCCGCTTCGCTGTCCATTGGTGTCACTCTACGTCTTTCCATCAACGTTATTTATGTAGGATAATAAAATTGTGTCCATCTAATGCATCCATCGCCAACATAGACGCCATATTATTCTCTGCACTGACGTAATTTCCGCAAGTATAGCTCATTCGAACGGAACTGTAAACAGGCGTTGGGGGTTGTAGAAAGGACCTGAAAATGATCACTCATCGTGTCTATCTATCACCGCCTATGTCTCAGCAACATCAAGGAAGACTCTTTTACTTTTTAATGTATTCCCTATTTTGTGTGTGAAGGCTGCCCGCCGTTCTCTGCGAGTTTGTTGTCCATAGTCATTAAAGATGCTCCCACTGACCACTGTCAGTGAAATGGGTCAAGTGCACCTCGCAAATCTGACAGCCTGTTTGCCCTGCATGGAAATTTCATGACTTAACTGATAGACTGTTATTGTCCCTGCTGGCATTTGGATGCAGAAGGAAACAGATCAAAGCGTATGGGGGGAAGAATTATAGAGACAAACAGAGTGTGTGGCCCATGGCCCACAAGCTGAAATTGCCCAAATGCACCCAAAAAGTAATTGGGCTTGGTGGAGCAATTTGATCACCACAAACAGTGAAACACTACATGTTAAATGTTTCAAATCGTGTTTATCCTGACGTAGTGATAAAAAAAAGCCTTTGCCATGAAGGTCATGCATGTTTTCTTATAGAGACTGACCTCACAGACAGACAATGGGAATTTCACCATAATTTCCAAAACAGAGCATCGTGCTGACAAACAGGCATCGGCACTATGAAAATCAGAATAAAATGTGAAGTGGCTGTTAGAAACATGTTCCCTTCCCTCATTCTCCACTCCCAACTTTGTTGTTGCACTGAATTAGCCTACAGCACAGCATAGGCTACTGATAGAAATCACAAAACTTTTATGTCGCTTTGTACCTAGGTATCTAATATTGGCCCAGGAAAAATTGACTCATGGGGTATATAGTAAAGGCCCTTATAACATCTAATGTTATTTTCAGTAAATAAAAAAGTAGAATTGTGGAACATTAATTAGTTAGGCTAATGATGATCCTGCATGTTCCTAATCTCAGTGGTATCTTTGTGCCACTAGTGCCACTCTTTGTGCACAGTTGAATTTCCCCTGGGGATCAATAAAGTATCTATCTATCTATCTATCTATCTATCTAATTACAAAAACTGTATCTGCATTGAAACAGACAGAGCCTGTGTTAAGTGGTTCAAAGTGTCCCCACTTGGTGGTAGTATTATCCAATATCTACAGTGAGAAGAACTCTCATATGCCGCTGAAGTACTATTGGATACCCGAAAAACCCGAAATGGTAAAAATAAAATCAAAATGACTTAACTTCATTTAAATAGCATTAACATGTCAGATGGAATGGTGGAGAGCACTGTACAAGGATGAAATCACAAAATGATACAGACATGTTCAGGGCCAATGGGGTCCAAGTGTGGACCCAGGTTTAGTGAAGGACGTGTAAGGCGTTAGATACAGGTCTGCAAAAGTGCAATATGTACACGATATGATACATAGATGGTATAAATACAAGTTTGAAACCCAATTGTTGAATCAAACGACGACAACCTCAAGAGCCCAAGCGAAAATCACACAAGAGTGTTTAAGGTAAAAAGGAAGGCATGAACAATGCCCTGGCCACATCCCCTGACAATGTACGCAGGCCTATGGAACCCCCCACAAAAGGCAGGAATAAATTAATAAATCAATTAGGAGTGGGGTTTGGAGATAAGGAAGGCATGCAAAATATACAGTTGTTGAATATTGACCTTTCTGACTGTTTTGCCTTCATTCATCTCAGGCTTTGGGTTAAAAATAAATAAAATGGACAGGGTTTGTATTAACTTTGAAAATATTTTAATTATACTGATTAGGGGTGTATTACTTATAGAAATGACAAATACATGCAAACTAAACTAGAGACCAATGACAACTCTTGCTCCTATCTGAGCTTTGAAAGCTACCAGATGACCATCACAGTGACTTGGCTGGTGTAATAATCTGAACTGCATTCTATCCGGTTCAGTGAGGGATAAGGGGAACCTGTAACAATATTCTGACTTACTGATCACTGTGTTGGATCACCTGAAGATGGTTTGCTGAAAAGGGCGCATCAGGAATTGACTGATGTTTCATTTGCTCCTCTAAATCCTCTGTTGATTGGAGAGTCAGAGGAACCAAGTTCAAAGCATCTCTGGTAACCTGGAGTGTATTATGCAGTACTTTTGAAGGAGATCTTGTGTCAGCTTTCAGAGTAGCCTATGGGCAAGAAACTGAGGATAAGGTTGGAAAATAAATCCTTCCACCTTCACGTCCCATGGTGACGAGACGTTGACGCCTTTCTCCCCCTGAGGAGAATGAGTTACAGCCATCTCCCTCTCCGCATCCACAACCCTGATCACCACACTTTCTTGGATTTTTGGAGAGAACACAACCTTGATGATTGTTTACAGAGAGATGTTTTCATCAAGGGCTCCTCTTTTTGTGCGCTATTGATGTCAATGAGGCGCAAGACTGTGACAGTTCCTTGGCTTTTGAATATGCTTTTGCATGCACATTTGACACACGATATGCTATGATTTTAAGAGCTCTCATCATCTTCACCAGCAACTTTTTTGTGCAATGGATCTTTTTCCTTCCACCCAAAAGCATTGGATCCAACACTGGATAAGACTCATAAAGCTTGGCCAGGCTTGGTGTAGCTATAGCAAATTATTATGATAATTTTTATAATTGTGTAAGTTGTCTCAATAAAAATAATTTTAATAGGCCTACAGCGGTACAGGCTGCTGTCAGTTCCTTGGCTTCTGAATATAATGGCTTCTTTTGCACATGCGTTTTTGTTTTCTGGCTGCCAGTATTTGGGAAAAAACGTAATAATAATTCAGTTGTCTCTTCCACCTTTGGCACAACATTTAACACAGATTTTTGGCCATTATTTTAAAGGCTCTCATTATCTTTGTCAGCAACTTTTTTGTGCAATGGTTATTTTCCCTTCCACCCATGAAAGCATTGTAGCCTATCCAACATTGGATAAGAGTCTCATAAATCATGGCCTGCTTGGTGTAGGCTACCTATCATAATAGCAAATTATTGCAAGATAGTAGTCTATTTTTTGTCACAATAAAAAATAAATGTAATACAGCCTAAGTGTAGACTACTCCTTATCTATTCCTAGGTCCATGGGCTGTCTCAGTCAAGTTGAAAAACTACAAATGCAATGTGTGTGACGTATTTGTATAGGAGAAGGACCCGTAAAAGTTTGCGCAGGTTTTTGTTTGAAATGTGTCTAAACTCTAAAGAAAACGCGTGTTCTTCGTGGGACTTACCATTTTAACCATATAATACTTTATGCAGCTACCTTAAGATTTATAAATAGTTATTAGTTCCTAAACAAGCACCATTTTTACATATTTGCTTGGAGCTCAGGATTGCATCATCCGTGCCTGCGCTCTTCTGTTTTTAGTGTCTGTTAAAAACAAAACTGTATGATTTTAAAACGGCAAAGAACTTCAAATGTCTCAATAATTTAATGAAATTCTGGAATAAAATAGATGTTTCTCGTCGTTACAGCAACTAATTAAAATAACTAAAGCAAGCAGCCAGGCGATTTATTTGGACTACTTTAATTCCTTTTTCCGTTCAAGATGGCGGGTGACGAGTCTGGAGTAACGCTGGGCCAGCCACATCTAGCGAAACAAGACCTTGGTAGTTTAGTAAGTGTATATTTTATTTATCTAACCAATTGAAATGTGTCTTGGATTCGGCATAATTGTTTCTTGCTGTGTGAATGTATTCGTTTAGGGGCTAGACTGGTACCTCGCATGCCGGTAGCACATGATACTAGTGATGGAGCTTGTGAGGACCCCATTGATAAAAAGCCGTGGATGGTGTCAAGCTATGTCCACGACTGGCTACACCAGTTGAGCTGTAGCATATGCGCTTTGTTTTGGAATAATCAACAATTGTATTCTGTGTTGTCGTATGTGAAGTATCTATTTCACTACAAATGAAGTGAAACAATATAGCCACATCCATTTCCCCCATAAGATCAGTCGTGTCTAGCTAGGTAACGTTAACGTTAGCGAAGGCGTCAACGTGAGTAACAATATGTTCGACAGCTAACGTTACTCCTATAAATGACATCTCTATATTGTTTTGAATGATTTGTCATTTTTTTATGATAATGTTGGTAAGCTTGTTTGTGTAGATGACATTTTGATTAGCTGGTATTCTAAATAGAGGGGTTTCATATGACGGTGACACCCGACAGTCATGTATGCTCTTGTTCCATGTGTAGTATCAAGATTTAGTAACGTTACAGTCAAAACAGCCAAACAGCAGATATTCTGGTGTGTATTTACAATGTTGATTCATTTTTCTTCATTATTGTTTCTTATTTAGGATGTGAGCACACTAACTCCGCTATCCCCCGAGGTCATTAGCAGACAGGCCACCATCAATATTGGTGAGATACTAAGCAACATTTTGGTAATTCAAAGTAACGAGTAATATGGACTTTGATAGAATGTTGTTCTCTGTGTTCACTGAGCTACAACGATTTGAATTTGCTAGTACTTTAAAACAATCTTGATTAACTAACTATTAGCCATATTTGATTGCTTTCTTTTCTAACATTCATTGTATGTGCAAACTGTCACTGCACAGACAGTAATATTTCCTGTTTTGTGATGTTAAGCAGTGGCTAACCGTGATTGTCATTACCCAGGTACTATTGGTCATGTGGCTCACGGGAAGTCTACTGTGGTGAAGGCCATCTCGGGTGTCCACACCGTCAGGTTCAAAAATGAGCTCGAGAGGAATATCACCATCAAATTGGGATATGCCAACGCTAAGGTTAGTGCAGAAGCCACTTCAGTGATAAGTCGTGCATGTGGTGTAAGAAAGAATGCACTGCATCAGTGCAGCTTACTTAAAAAGTAAATAACATGCCATTTGTTTCCCATTTTAGGTCTACAAACTGGATGACCCCAGCTGCCCTCGGCCTGAGTGTTACAGGTCATGTGGAAGCAGCACACCTGATGAATTCCCCACAGATATTTCTGGCACTAAAGGCTACTTTAAACTTGTCAGGTAGGATTGTCATAGAAGTCTACTCTCACGGAAAGATGATTTTTATTTTTTTTATTATTAATTAGGTCTGCTCTAATGTGCTCTGTGTGCTCTCCTTCAGACATGTTTCATTTGTAGACTGTCCTGGTCACGACATTCTGATGGCCACTATGTTGAACGGTGCAGCTGTCATGGATGCTGCTCTTCTTCTAATTGGTGAGCTTTATATTTACATCACGCTTATGTCAGAATTTCTCTTGATGACAACTGAATTAGATCTAAAAAAAAAAATTCATATTCAATATTAATGGGGTTCTGGGCTTTCCTCTTCATCATTTACCTGCATAACTCTGACATCCATCCAGTTAATCATGGGACTGGGACACTGTATTGCACATTAGCTTTAATGGGGTTTTCCAGTTGAGTGTGGATGAGGGGAGCTGTGCTGTAACACCATGCTCAGGTCTAAGTGCCAACACGGACCCCGGTTTGAATCTGACCTGTTGTAATATCCAGATTCCCCCCATTCTCTCTCTCTCTCACTCATTTTCTGGTACTCTTCAGTTTCATATCTAAATAAAGGAATTGGTAAATGGATGTTGCAATTTTCAAATCGTTACAATTTCATGCCTCACATTCAGACATTGACACACACTCATACACCAATGGCAGAGGCTGCCATGCAAGACACAAAACATGTATATCGGGAGCTCTTTGGGGTTCAGAATCTTGCGCAAGAACACTTTAGCAGGGTCAGGAGGAGCCTTGCTCAAACTGAATGGCTCCTCCGAACTTCCTGAACCACCGCTGCAAAAGGCACTAAAAATACATTGGAAGAAAATAAAGTGCCCTATGAGCATTGTCTGTCATTCATGAACAAGTTGGTGACAAGTCGGTCTTCTTTTTAGCGGGGAATGAATCCTGCCCACAGCCTCAGACATCAGAACATCTGGCTGCCATCGAGATCATGAAGCTGAAACACATCCTGATCCTGCAGAATAAGATTGACCTGGTAAAGGAGAGCCAGGCCAAGGAGCAGTACGAGCAGATTCTGGCCTTTGTGCAAGGTATGTCCGTCTGTTTGCTCATTATCTGGTGTGGGTCAGGACTGGTAGTGGGTTTGGGTCCGTCTGCTTGCTCATTATCTGGTGTGGGTCAGGACTGGTGGTGGGTTTGGGTCCGTCTGCTTGCTCATTATCAGGTGTGGGTCAGGACTGGTAGTGGGTTTGCGTCCGTCTGTTTGCTCATCGTCAGGTGTGGGTCAGGACTGGTGGTGGGTTTGGGGTTCGATTTCGAAAGGGATGAAATAGTACAGCTCTAATTAACTAACTCTGATGAGACCAATGCTTGTATTAGTGTAGGCTAGTTACTGTGACAAAATTGTCACTTGTAGTGATGTCTGTTTGAAGGTCAGCTGATGAATGGGATTCCAGCCTTCCTCAGTTTTTAGAATTTAGTCAGTATTGATGACTGATGCAATGAGCGAGTCAACTTTCATTTGACAGTATGTGGTTTTGTTACACCAACCTCTGGCTTCTGCTCTGGCGTCAGGGCGAGTTGTCCTCAGGCTCTTTTGTTTCAATTGTTTTCCTAATCTGCCATGATGTTGTGTAAATCTGTTGAGCCTGCGCATCGCTTGTTTAACGGAGGACTGGAGGCTATCTGAAATGGCTTAGAACTGGAAATGAAGGAAGTCCACTACCGCAGGGATGTTCAGCCAGTGGCCCGCCCCAGTGGCCCACTAGTGATCTGCGGAGCCGTTGAGCCTGGCTCCTGACCACCAGTGGCCACCGTTGAGTTTGAGTTGAGAATTTGCGCTCAATCACCTAGTTTTTGTCCAGTTTTAATGCAATCTAAATGGCTGGAAATTACAGGTGAATATTAGAGATTTGTGTCGTGGCAGTCATCGTGTATACAGGTGAATATTAGAGATTTGTGTCGTGGCAGTCATCGTGTATACAGGTGAATATTGGAGATTTGTGTTGTGGCAGTCATAGTGTATACAGGTGAATATTGGAAATTAGTGTCGTGGCAGTCATTGTGTATTATTACAGATGCATATTGAAGATTTGTGTCTTGGCAGTTGTAGTGTATTATTATTTTTGTGTCATGTTTCTGTCGTGCTCTATCGTGCACACGGCGCAAGGTGGTTCAAAGCGCAACGCAAGGTGTATTCTTATCTTACACCCAGTCAGTGACGGATTTTGCGCTATGCCCTCCACTTTTATTAAACCTTACGCCCAGGGGTGTGGTAATTAGCAACATAAGTTGTGGTCTGGTTCATGATCCAAAATTCCAAGAAATAATAGAATAACCAAGAAAAACCTGGTCTATAGCGAAAGGCGCATATAAAGCACAGCTGACTTATCAGCACAGCTGATTATGTTTGGATAGAAATTAATAACATTTAGTTCTAAGGAAAGTTGAGCAACACCCAATTTCCGACGGCTTTCAAAGCAGTCTAGTCTTGAATTTCAGTGTCAATCAAAAGAGAAAGCAGCTAAGATCAATATGTTGCATGGCAACAGGAAAGGCGTGCCTTGCCAGTCTTCCAAGGGCTTTCAACCAGTTATATACGGTCAATGGCTTTAAACCAAGCTTATTTTTGCAGTCATCTTTTTCTCAATTTATTGATTATTGTGTTGTCTATAGCATTTCATAAAATGGTCAAAAATAGCTGTTTCCCAAAGCCCAAGAAAATGTCCTAATATATTTGTCGTCATCTCATAGATATTCAGTTTACATTCAGAGTTAAGAAACCAGAACATGTATAGCTTAATGCCTGTGCAGATTACACAAAAATTTTGCCGATTTTGTCATGATTTTGTCGTAGCAGTCAAATTTTCAGTGTCGTGCCGGAATATGAAAGGTCGGGAATGACGCCAAAGGAGGAACGTGCCTTGTAACGTGACCTATTCAACGACCGGCGATTTATTGTCTGTGACGTTCCATGACCAAAAGTCTAACATGTTAGAATTTTTGAGGAATCTCCTACGACTCCACGCGATGGGTAGGCTACAATAGGCTACCTGATCTTGTAATGTGGCCAATCTCCTGACCAAGATGTTTCAAGAATTTTTTTGTTCTCTGATTGCCTAGTCTGACATGGTCAATCGTATAAGACCATCGGTGAAGACAAAAATATGTAATCTGCGTAGACCATAAGAACATTAAATTATTTTTTTTCTTCTTGGCACTGCAATTTATTTAATAATTGATTACTTGTTGCAGCATAAAGTTATTTAAAGTTCTAAAACTTCATTTTTACATACTTAAATTTGTTTAGTTTGAACCTTAATTATCTTGTCGGTTCAGTTTTTTTACTTCAAGTTGTGGTTGTAAGATTAACATAAAATGCCTCCCATCCTTTTCAGGCACTGTGGCAGAGGGAGCCCCCATAATTCCAATTTCTGCACAGCTCAAGTACAACATTGAGGTGGTTTGTGAGTACATTGTGAAGAAGATTCCTGTGCCTGTTCGGGACTTCATCTCTGAGCCCCGCCTAATTGGTAAACACTCTCATCATGCCAGTCTTATTCCTGCTTGTGTTTATGTTGCTGTGTGTAAACGGTATGCTGTTTGCAGTCGGTATCAAGCAAGGCTTTTCATTTTGCAGTCATCCGATCCTTTGATGTCAACAAACCCGGCTGTGAAGTAGACGACCTGAAAGGGGGTGTGGCCGGTGGAAGTATTCTGAAAGGAGTGCTGAAGGTAATAATAATAATAATAATAATAATAGGTGAAGGCACTAAAGTGTTATTTCAGCTAATCTGGTTTAGTTTTAGTAAATGCTTCTTTTCCCCATGCTCTCCTTCCTTTCAGATTATCGTCTTATCTCCCTAACATTAACACATTTCTAGGGGTGCACCTGAATCTCTACTGTGGTATGCATTTGGCCGTGTAAGACCTGGTAGCGTAATGACACATGTTAAAGGTTTATAGGAAGTGGGCAAGTTTTGCTTGGCTACGGTATGGCGTAGGTGTCTCCTTTCCTGTTGAGGAGTGAATTCTTTTCCTGGCTCCTTCTAAAACTCTATGTGAAAAATCTATAGTTTCAGTCTATGGGAATGATCCCTGAGGGTAATTGTCACATCATAGTCCGGAATGTTCTAATCATATATTTGTGACCGTACTCAACAGGTGGGACAGGAGATCGAGGTCAGGCCTGGTATCGTCTCAAAGGACCATGAAGGCAAGCTGATGTGCAAGCCCATCTTCTCCAAGATTGTGTCCCTTTTTGCAGAACACAACGACCTTCAGTATGCTGTGCCTGGTGGCCTGATTGGTATGTGTTTTATTGTATGCTGTGCCTGGTGGCCTGATTAGTATGTGTTTGAATTACTTGTCTGTCTGTGCCATCCTTGATACTTGAAAGCATCTTGTCATTGCATCCATTATGTTCTGTTTTTTTTATTGATTTTTTTTCAAAATCGTTGACTTACATCATCAATGCATCATGTTAAATAGTTGTGTTCTCAGTATTGACAAAAAAAAAAATCATGAGTATGACCTTAACCATTGGGCAATTCCACGGAAAATGGACTTTTTGTCACATCCATAACGCCAGTGAAATGCCTTGCCATTTGTATGATGTGAATGATAACATTTTTTGTGCATTTTTCTTATGTACATTCTTCAGCCAAAAATAGCAAATGCTCAAATTTCTTGTAATCATTCACATCATACCATACCATCACATTTTATTGCCGTTATGGATGTTACAAAAAACATAATTTTCCATGGAATTGCCTCATAATCGAGCCGCCCTGATCCTGTCTGCAGACTTTATTGTCGTTGCCGTGCTCTTAACAGTAAAGTGCTTTAACCTGCAGTTCAGATTATTGTTGGATGCCCCCTGCTGACACTGATTCTCAACACTTGCTTTGCGTCCCCAAGGCGTGGGCACTAAGATCGACCCAACACTGTGCAGAGCTGACCGCATGGTGGGGCAGGTCCTGGGTGCCGTCGGAGCATTGCCCGAGATCTTCACCGAGCTCGAGATCTCGTACTTCCTGCTGCGACGGCTACTGGGCGTGCGCACTGAAGGGGACAAGAAGGCGGCCAAGGTGAGCGTTGAGACTCTGTCACAGGAAAACTGTGCCAATGCAAGCGCCTGTCTGAAACTGCGGTATGACAAATGAGCAAAGACTGCTCTCAACATCAACCATGGCGATGCATTGCGTTCTGTAGATGGCCGTAGACGGCCATATTTGCAGATAAATGTCACTTGTTCGGCTCGTTTATGCTTGGAATTAGTGTTAGTGAGAAATAGACGTTGTACATTCTAAATAAGTCCTTAAACACCAAAACATTGAAATAATGTGTGAGCCAATTATCTAATGATAGCAAGCTAACTACACTCCACTACCAGCTAATGGCGGTGACTGGTTGTTGACCTGTCAATCTGGCTTCAGTGTATAAACACCCCTGACTGTCAGCAAAACCCATGGCAAGCGTTAACACATGTACGTGAGAGTACTGTAATTCCCAGTGGACATTTCAGCTCTTGGATTGAGTGTGTGTTCCTGATGTAACCTGTGTTGTGTTGTCGCCTGTGTGGATCAGTCCGCTACCTGCCTGGGCTCCAACCTGCAGACTTGCAGCACCTTGGACTGGGAGGCAGGCGAGTTAGCAAGCAGGCCAAAACCCATGGGTCCTAGCGCCTGTTGCTAGCATGTCTCTGAAGGCATAGGGGCGAGGGTTTACGTACATATTCCCACCCCAGCTGGCTACTGTTACACTGAACTCTGTATCGTTTGAGACTCAGAAGGCATATCTCATGGAAATGTGCCCTCCATTGATTGAATCCCTCAGGAGGAAGAGCGCCAGCAGGGTTTTGGGAGAGACCTGGGTCAGGCCAAGGTTGCGGTCACTACGTGTCTGTGTTCTTTGGTGAAACACCGAGCCCCAAACTGCTTGAAATAGGATTTTTAAGGATGACCTGTGGAGGCAGTACAGCATCACTAGATAAATGCAATTACATTTTCAGTATGCTACTACTTTCTGTAACACTTTTGTTTGCTGTTAACAGTTGGATGGTTTATGCAAAGTATGTTTTGGCTAAATCCATTTTAGTTTAATTTTTATTGTTGGATAGTACCCAGATAGCAAAATCAGATCTGCAGATATCGGACAGAGATGTTCACAAGTCATTTTTTGGAAGTCTGAAGTCTTTGAGGGGCAAGAGTGGATGTAGACTTGTGACAGGCAACGTATCAAGTATGCTTTAATGGAGCTAGCTTCATTTTGTTGATCTTCTGCTACTCAACACATCCCTCTAGCCCTCGGACCTGGTGAAATATTAACCCAAGTCTGTCGCATCATATGGCCAACTAAAAAGATGCAATCTGCCTGTTCCCAGCATTAGCCCGACACTTTGCAATGGTTTTCTTGTTACCTGTGACTATAGTTTAAGTTTATGGTCTCTTTCACATTAGCAAGCGACTGACCCATCTGGATGCGTCTTGAGATGCCTGATGAAATTCAATGTTGTTGAACCGGCATCATTTATCCCTTTCATGTAGCACACCTTGCATGTAGCTGTTCTCTTATTTCATGCGTTATTTGCTTATGCATGTGTGAAGTTGCACATTATGGCAAAGGGAACATACAGCTCCTCATACGTTTCCCCAACGTATATGCACCAATAAAATAAAATACAAATACATGAACAAATTTAGATCTAAAAAAGCAATGGATGAAAAGCATGAAATACAGGTTGTTCACCAGCCTCGAAGCTGGAGTCCAAGTTAAGTCTAAAGTCTTTTGAGGTGGACTCGCAAGTCAAGTATGAAGTCACTGTTTGAGCGATTTAAGTGACTCGACTCGAGTCTCTGAGATCGGATTGCCGCTGATGACTCGCCGCTTCTAGGTCTCTGGACCACTATCGACTATAACTTAACTTAAAAAAAATAGAAAATAATTCACTGTTATTAAAAATGAATGAAGAAATACAGCTAAACAAATGAAAACAGAGGTGTATTGACCACAAGTGGCAACCCACCAGTGGACCGCTGGACAACTGCTCCCTGCAGGCCGACAGTGGTCCGCCGACAGTGGTCCACCGGCAGGTTGCTATCTGGGATTTTGAGCACCAGACCAGTGGTCCACTGGCAGGTTGCTATCTGCGATTTTGAGCACCAGACCAGTGGTCCACCGGTAGGTTGCTATCTGGGATTTTAAGCACCTCAGACCGTTTGGTTCCAATGCCTTATTGTATGTGACAAAACTGTTGTTTGTGAAAACGTGTGGGTTAATCCCTGTGGACTTTCAACAAAGTATCACCCCCCCCCCCCCCCTCCCCCCTTTTTGGGCTACAGGTTCAGAAGCTGTCAAAGAACGAGGTGCTGATGGTCAACATAGGATCTCTGTCGACTGGCGGTCGCGTGAGCGCAGTGAAGGCTGATCTGGCCAAGATTGTGCTCACAAACCCTGTGTGCACGGAAGTAGGAGAGAAGATTGCCCTGAGTCGCAGAGTGGAGAAACACTGGCGGTGAGCGAATCCATTTGTAAAACCGTTTTGGTTCATCAGAATGGACTCCACTTGTTCTCCTTACACACTGTGTTGTTTTACACGTGACTTGTCAGTGGGGAAAGCTTATTAATGATTAAGCTTTTAAGACCACTGCACATTTTTCTGATATCCTACAGTGGCTGAGTGACATTTGATTGAGTTGACATATTCAAAATTAAGAGACCACTGCAAATTTGAATATGACCGTCAACTCATTCGAATGTCTCTCAGCAACCGTAGGATGACATCAGAAAAATGTACAGTGGTCTCATAATTGTTTTCCAGAGCTGTATGCATGTAGCAGTTTATAGAACTGCTGCATAAAGCTTGTACATCATGTGTAAGTCTATGTATCTAAATTAGTGACTGCCTGACTTTTTCTACATGCCAAGTGCCACCTGTCCTGAAAGAAGAGTTTTGTGTGCGTCATGCTCTACCTGTGCTGATGAAACGAATTTGATTGTCTTCCAGTTTGATCGGTTGGGGACAAATCAGGAGGGGAGTGACCATAACACCCACGGTGGACGACGACTGAGACGTCTGCTGAGAGTGTGTGTGTGTGTGTGCGCGCATTGGAAGGCTTTTGTCCCCCATCAACGAGACAACATGCTTATTAAACCATTTTACTACACCATGCAGCCAGTGAGCTGCAGAGTTCAGGGCAAAGGGAGGGAGCTGATCTCTCAAGAGGGGAGAGGGGGGGGAAGGTCTTGTGTTGAGATGAAATGTGATCTTGATGGCAAGACTGGCCTGATTTCTACATGCTACCCAAAGCTAATGGCAGGGTTTCACAGGTTTGACAACTATAGTGAACATCTTTCAATTATATCTAATAAAATGTTTTGGATCAAATGCCTCTTTGTGTTCATACTTCATACAACTGATGACATACAAACTCTTTTCACAATCAAGTTCCACATACCAAGTAATGGAACACAGACCAAGTAAATTGACATGGTCCATGGATGCTTTTCCTGTTAGAAATGAAAATTATGGAAATGGATAAGAGACTCATTACTGGCAATAATTTATGAGCTAAAGCAAAAGGTTTTGAAATATATCTTCATGGGTGCATCTTCTCTGAAGAATGGAACAGGACAGAACCTGGAAGAAGTTGTATTTAGGTTGAAGTGCATCTAATAACACATTTGATATATTTGAAATATTTTATTATTTCACAGCTATAGTGATTTTTTTCTAGTGTGAGTACGGTAAAACAGTTCACCATGAAAACAATTCCATTCACAGGATCATTTTGGAATTCAATCATCTGCATACTGAATCTTGATGGGGTACGAATGCATTTACAAACAGATTGAAAGCCATAAAATTAACAAAAAAAAATAAAAAAGTAATTCTCTCAACGTAAGGCACCTCTGCATACGTATGTTTTCCTTTTTGCAGCGCTCAGCGTAAAACCCACATCGTTTCTATTAAATTTGAATAAATCAAAGGTTGCTTTCACAAACGGTGCATGTGCATTCGCTTATTAAATGCATTGTAATCAGACACCGAAACATAATTGCAGTTTCACAGGTTAACTTGCAGGTTTATAACATCAGTAACTTAACGTTAGTTGTACTATAAAGATACGTTACGAATATAAATACAATTACATGCATGCGTTGACAGAAACATAAATACACATGGTACATGTCTGGGAATATTATAGTGTTTCATAATATAATACACAATTGCAATTTAGTGACTGTGCCAGCGTCTGAACGTTCCCCCGCATCTCACAGCTAACGTTAGCGCGCAAGCTAGCTAATAAATGAAAACTAGCTAATCATTGCGTCGGGCATCGTTCAGCATTTATGTGCCGTAGTGTCCACGATACCGGTTGACGTTAAAATGCATTTGGATACCTTCAATAAAAACGAAACACTTAAATCGCAAACATATCGTTCTTTATATCCAGTTTTAACCGACACCGAAACAAATTCCACCGTGGCCTGTTCGAGGAACTAATGCCAGCTGCTCCACAGCCCCCTTCCGCATTTTCCTGCGGCTCTAAGACTGTGACGTGTTGTGCTGACGGCGGCCTAGATGCTGGAGGAGCTGGGGGCTGCATCGTATCTTTGTGCATCAGTGGAGCTCCGAAAAGCTCGGCCCCTCCCTCCCGGAGCCTCAGCGGCCCGCCCTGCTTACACAATCCCCCGTCTGAGTCCTGCCCGAGTCTGGTGAACCTGTACGGCCTGTGGAACCGCGAAAATACAGGCCGCAAATTACCAAAATCTGGTAAGCATGCGAACTTGGTGTAATGCAGTGTTCATGTTAACTTGTTTGTAAGCCACGTCGAAAGGATTGCGTTTTCGCTACCGATGTACATTTGTTATTTTTTTTAATCGAAAGAGAGAAAGTCGAGACGCGGGCCCTTGTTTGCAGGCAGCCCAGGCCTCAGGAGGCCGCAGCTAGGCCGTGAGGAGGATATGGAGATTCTTCGAATTTTGTGTTATGCTTTGTAGTTAGCTATTTACTCGTTATCGGTTGTTCATTGTTTGTGAATTCACTACTGCAGTGTTCTTGAAACATATATCAGGCTAATGGCGAATTTGAATAAAATCGCCATTACTTGAAATACGGTGTTGCTAAAGGGTGGCGCTCGTGTCGTGTTTTGGTGTTGTGAACTCGATTGTCAGGAGGTGGGGATTAAGCGCCATGTTAGCTCTGGTGTTACGCATTTTTGCGAATAAAAAGAGAGGAGGGTCCGCACCAACAGTGCTAGCGTGGTGTAGTAGCTATAGTTAATGGGCGGAGCAGTTCCTCGTCGGGTCTATGTTTACTATTATGCCTTGTTGCAACATTGTTATGTTATAGAGCAATGTAATCCAAAAATGTACACGGAAGTGCACTCATATATTAATGTACATAGGCATTTAATAGCACTTCTGTGATGAGCAAAAAGCAAAAGTTTAACCTAGAGCCTTTTCACGTTTTTACATTAAAGTTGGGGATTTTGCTAAATTATGCACTGCAAACCTATATCTTCACAGAATGTCCACCATTTAATAATAAACATGATTTGCAATAAAGTGTCTTTCTATCTATCTATCTTGTATGTGTCTGTTAAGTGAAAGTTTAGTCAAAAATGCGAAGACATTGTAGCTAACCCTGTGTCACATTTTTGGAGAGCATAGTGAATGCTTTTGTTTTTACGCTGTTTGCTGTTCTCAGTGTATCTACAAACCATAATCATCCACCATGTTTATTTATACATATTGTGTATTTGTCTTACATTTTCGACAGGACAACACCCAACACAGATGAGGAGGAAAGACAATGGATGAAGTGACTGCTCTCTCCATCCATTCTCAAGAGCCCAAGATCATCTTTCATGGATCAGGTAATCTTTTGTGGGTCAGTTTTTGGAAAATCTCTGTAGTTGACAACTTTTTTTGCGGTGATGCAGGCTTTGCTAGTTTAGTGATTTAATGATAACCCTGGGTAAGTTAACTCTGAGTAAGTGGCAAACCTCCTACAACAAGAGCCCTATGGCATTGTTTTGTTGAATGAAGCCATACAGCTCTTCTATTAGGAGGTTTACCACTGACTCGTAGTTAACTTACCCAGGTTTGTCACTAAACCACGTACTTGGAATACCCCTCTGGTCATAATTAAAGCTATCATCGAGTCGTCCACTTGCCACCCCTACACACACACACACACACACACACAGAAAGTAAATCAGCTCTCGCCCTGATCTTGGTCGGTCCCTCAGGTGGCGATGGCGAGGAAGATGATGGGGTGGTGGTGGAGCTGCAGGAGACCGTCCTGGTGTCGGACATCGAGGGCGAGGGCATGACTGTGCACAGCTTTGCTCCCGAGGAGCTTGTGATCCAGGATGCCATCGAGGATGTGGTCGCCGAGTACGTGCAGTGTACCGAGGATGACGGGCTGGAGTCGGCCATCGCAGTGGAGACATGCGACATGTCGCCCGACGGAGTGGCGCTCGAGGACGAGGGGCTGCAAATGGACGACAAGCCGGATCAGGAGGACGGATGTGGAGATTATCTGATGATTTCATGTAGGTGAAAATACTTTGTTTCCATCTCACCACTCTCTGCTGTTGTTTACTTGGGCATTGGCCCTGTTTTGCAATGTTGCAACAGCCTAGCGAATAGTGGAAGGCAGAGTCCAGCTTGGCATGCCATTTATCTGGACGGATGACAGACCATGGTATAGGGCAACACAGGGAAAGTCACACCAGGATAGTCACATATACACATGCAGTGCACAAGGAGAGGGAGACACAAGCATCAACACTTCACATGAAGGAATCCACAAGCCTGGGCAACACCATTACAACTTAATCACTGGACAGGTGCACAATATTCACACAATTGCATAATTATATTCACACTCACGCTCAGACTGCAGTATGGGGTCTCTCATTCGACAGCAACAAACTCTCAACCGAAAACCCCCATTGCTGCAGTATGTTTATCATAAGAAAACCCTGTCAAGGTTTGACATTGTACCTTGTGGTGATGTTTAGATCTGGCCTTATTGGTAGAAGTGTAACTACTCTACGGAGGAGAAATGCTAAAGTTGATGTATGTAATTTACTGTAGTTCCCTCATAATGGGGCTATGTTCACACGTTTGGTCCTTCTGCAGTGGACGAAGCAGGCAAGATGGTGACGGGCGATGGGGAGAAGGTCACCATGGAGACGGCGTTGGCGGAGCAGGACGGGGAGGATAAGGACGAAGATGGCCAGGAGGTCATCAAGGTGTACATCTTCAAAGCTGACTCGGGGGAGGAAGACCTCGGTAAGATCTGAACCATTCCTGTTTCCATGACTACTAAAGATAGCCGTGTACAGCACCTGCAATAATGAATTCCTTAATAGGGTGGAAAAGTAGTTTTGTCATTAGGTTTGTGCTGCAGTTCATGCTTTTGAAGTGCTTGTGTGGTTAGCTTGTGTAATGAAGGCGAACTGAGCTAGCATGCTAGTTGCCCGTGTAAATCCTCACACCCCTAACCTTAAGAACGCTTCTAACCGCTGAGTTGGAAGACTGGGCTTTTAGCTCAGTGGTTAGAGCGCTCGACTCCCATGCCGGTGTGTGTGGAGGTGTGCGGGTTCGAGGGCCGTGAGCGGCGGACGAATTGCGACCTCGGTTACACTTGGAATGAGCTGGTGGACATGGTTTGAAGACATTTTGACATGAAATAGTAGGACAAGCACAGGAGTTACTAACACATTTGATGAAGTCTGCTAAATTTAAGTGTAGCAGAATCAGAACCTTCATTAATGTCATTAGTAACGCCTCGGCCTGTCACATATAATCTCAAAGATGGCTACGGTGAATAAGGGCCATATGCACTTTCCAGCTTCCTTAAACTCTCTGACATATTGAAAGCTATACAGATAAGAAATTATTTTTTTTTAACAAATTTAGGAAGGCTAAAGATGAGCAGATATTTAGTGAGTATAAGAAACAAAGAAATGAGGTGAACCGAATGATTAAGAAAGCCAAGACAGGGTTTTTCAATGACAAGATAGAGGAGAATAGGAACAACCCTAGAAAGTTATGGAAGGCAATAAAACTATTAGGATACAGCAACAGAGTGAAGACAAAATCTTTCAACCTGAGTTTGGAAATAGGAGGTACTGTTATATCTGACAAATTAAAAGTAGCAAATAGTTTAAACAAATATTTTACAACCATAGCCAACACTTTGGTGAATATGTTGCCCAGTCAATCAGGGCTCTATGGGGAAAGTCATGTGCAGGATTTTTATCAAAAGAAGGGAGTCCAAGCAGATATGTTTTCCCTTGTAAAAGTAACAAATGAAAACATTCTAAGTAAGCTTAAAAATCTCAATCCTAGCAAAGCAACAGGTCTTGATAATATTCCCACAAGATTCATACGAGATGCTGCAGAAACTATTTCTCCTTGCATAACACATATTACCAACCTGTCCATAGAACTATTCCAAGTTTCCAATTGAGTTCAAAGGGGCGAGAGTAACTTTCATATGAAAAAGGGAAGCAAAGTAGATCATGGAAACTATCGTCCCGTATCCATCTTATGTTGTCTGTCAAGTCATTGAAAGGGTTGTTCATGAGCAAATAGATAACTACTTATCATCACACAATCTTTTGTACGAATTCCAGTCAGGATTTAGAAAATCTCATTCTACAGACACTTGCTTACTTTACTTAACAGATTACATAAAAAAAAACAAGTGGATGAAGGGAAATACTGTGGCATGGTTATGTTGGACCTCCGAAAAGTGTTTGACACTGTGAACCACTGTATTCTTTTAGTCAAACTTAGAGCCTTGGGTTTTAATTCTGCATCTCTACGTTGGATCCAGTCTTATTTGGGGGATAGGGAACAAGTGGGAGATGTGAGTGGTACTATATCAACTCCTTTTCCACTTACATGTGGGGTCCCCCAGGGAAGCATCCTAGGCCCGTTATTTTTTCTGCTGTACATAAACGACATGAAGTCAGCATGTGATTGCAATCTGTATCTTTACGCGGATGATTCAGCTCTTTTAGTGTCTCATCGCAATAAAGCAGAGGTAGAGAAATTACTTAGTTCAGAACTTCAGAAAGTCAGCATTTGGTTATCTGAAAACAAATTGTCTCTTCATCTTGGTAAAACTGAATCAATACTATTTGGATCAAATGATAAGCTAAGGAAGTCACCAGGATTCAGTGTGGTAGTTGGTGATTCTGAAATAACAACTAAGGAATCAGTAACTTACTTAGGCTGCATACTTGATAATAAATTATCTGGGGAGTGCATGGCTCTAAAAGTTCTGTCTAAAGTAAATCAGAAAATAACATTTCTCGAGATTCTTGCTGGGGTCCTAATAGAATGCCACTTTGATTATGCCTGCACTTCATGGTACACAACCATTCCTAAGATTTTCAAACAGAAGCTGCAGACATCACAAAACAAATTAGTGAGGCTTATTCTTAAACTACACCCATACACATACCTCAACCCGGCTCATTTTAGTAGCCTTAAGTGGCTCAAAGTAGAGGATAGAGTAACATATATAAAAATGTGTATGGTACATAGAATAATTAAAAACAAAGTAGCTACATATCTTTGTAATTATTTTTCTCAGGTAAATGCTGCTCACAGTTACTCAACAAGGGGTAGTACCACTGACTTTGTTCTATGTAGATTTAAAAGTTGCATGGGTAAGGCCTCTTTTCTGTATTCAGCAGCCATCATATGGAATAGGTTACCAGCAGCAGTAAAGTCAACAGACAATACTGATCATTTTAAGGCATCCCTAAAGAGCTGGCTGAGCAGTAGACAGTAGTATGGTTATTAGAGTTACATGCACTGTATGTACTGAGCAGTAGACAGTAGTATAGTTATTAGAGTTGCATGCACTGTATGTACTGAGCAGTAAACAGTAGTATGGTTATTAGAGTTGCATGCACTGTATGTAATGCACTTCCTTCTCTGTTTTATGTTGTATGTCTGGGGATGCCTGGTCCTCTCCATGTTGCCTTGTTTTATTTTTGTTTTATTCCTCCACATACCACCAACATAATTACATTCACTTTAAGACATATGCCTTCACCACATGCCTACACCTGCAAACACTGACACACACCACCAAATGCACACATCTTAAGGACCACAACGGAAATAAGCCCTGTGGCTTTATTGTGTTTATCCTTTTGACTGATAATTGTACAAAGTCATTTTATTTATTTATTTATTCATATAAGAATCATCCTTTATACAAAATTCATCATGTCAATAAAGAATTTCAATCAAACAGCCCCTTCTGTTTCCTTACCATAGGCGGGACCGTGGACATCGATGAGAGCGAGCTGGATGTTGATGAAGGTGTGGAGCTGGTGGACTCAGCCGGCCTTCCTATCAGGGAGAAAATGGTGTACATGTCTGTCGGAGATGCCCATCAAACTCAGGATGAGATCAGTAAGTGCCGCTCACATCTTTGATCTCTACGACATTAAGCTGATATCTGACACATTTAGGGCAACGTTGGTTCGGTCACTGTATTGCCCAGCAGATTGTACGGTTTGTGGCCATTACTAGATGACCTCCAGAAGATCTAGTAACAGGAAGGCTGCTCCGGGCAGGTAACTGAGGCATTCTGTTTGCGTAGCATCAACTAGCGTCCACTGTAATCTAGACTACACTAGATCGCGGTGCGTATGTTGGGGGAAAAAATAGACCAGTCTTCTAAAACTATTGTTCCGCTACGTGAACGGAGTGCTTCAGTTGCAGATCCGGTGTAGCCCAGGCCCGAGAGCTACTAATCTGTTTTACGAGCCCGTGTCAGATATTCAGAGAACTGACCAGTTTATCTCTCCAGCTGCAATGTAGACTTACGCAGCGACTGTAACTGCATGACCAGTAACAGATAGACATGACCGACTTGACCAGAGGGAGGGTCACAAAGGAGCACCCCTGTTCTGTGTCTTTGACAGATGTGGCAAAGATTTCGGATGAGGTTTACATGGAGGTGGTGGTGGGAGGAGAGGAGGCGGGGAATCACCAGCGCTCGTTCGACAGCGCCTCGCTGAGCAAGGAGTTCATGCCAGTGGCGTGGGCTGCGGCCTGTGGTCAGTTAGGAGCATGCGTTCGCTCATCAACAAACAACCAGCTCATTCATCCTTTTAAGCACGCACCCTTTTAAGCACGCTTGTTGGCGGCTGAAATGTAAAGGGGCATGTGGGTTTGGGATGAATATTGGAAGTTTGGCTTTAAGAAAGTAATTAAACGTTTTAAGAACTGTTAACCCTTTGTATAAAAAAAAACAACTTGGGAAGAAATAAATAATCGCCTGTGTTTAGAACACTCTTGACCCCTGTGGCCGTATTTAAATGGTCAACCATTGAATTACTAGTGAGTAAGTTGGGCCTGCGGGGTCAGTGGACTCCAGGTCACTCCTGCATGGTGTAACTTTGGCTGGACATCTGCTTTCAGGTGGTGAGGAGAGTGAGACCTGCGAGACGAGGAACGGGGCAGCCAGCGCTCTGCTTCACATTGAGGAGTCGGATGTTCTCGAGAAGATCCACCGCCAGCGGAGCAAAAACAAGAACAGAAAGCGCTCGGAGCTTCATCACGTTCAGACAGGTACACTCTTCCCCTGGAATGCTCTGAAATAACTCGCTCTACCTGACACGGAACATACCACTCACCTCCTCCCGTGTCTCTCTCTGTCTCCCGCTCTGTCTCCCGCTCTGTCTAGCCATCATCATCGGGCCGTACGGTCAACCACTGACCGTCTACCCCTGCATGCTCTGCGGCAAAAAGTTCAAGTCGCGCGGCTTCCTGAAGCGCCACACCAAGAACCACCACCAGGACTCAATCAACCGCAAGAAGTACCAGTGCACGGACTGCGACTTCACCACCAACAAGAAGGTCAGCCTCCACAACCACATGGAGATCCACGCGCTCAGCAGCAACGCGGCGGTGGCGGCGCCCTTCGAGTGCGAGATCTGCGGCAAGGAGTTCAGCCAGCAGGCGGCGCTCTTCTCCCACCGGCTGCAGCACCACCACCGCGAGCCCAAGCTCCAGATCTCGCCGCCCGCCACCACCAAGATGCACAAGTGCAAGTTCTGCGACTACGAGACGGCCGAGCAAGGGCTGCTCAACCGCCACCTGCTGGCCGTGCACAGCAAGAACTTCCCGCACATCTGCGTGGAGTGCGGCAAGGGCTTCCGGCACCCGTCGGAGCTCAAAAAGCACATGCGCACGCACACGGGCGAGAAGCCGTACGCCTGCCACTACTGCGACTACAAGTCGGCCGACTCGTCCAACCTGAAGACGCACGTGAAGACCAAGCACAGCAAGGAGATGCCGTTCAAGTGCGACCGCTGCTTCCAGACGTTCGCCGAGATGGAGGAGCTGGTGCAGCACGGCGTGACGCACGAGGAGGCCAAGTCGCACCAGTGCCCGCACTGCGGCCACAAGAGCTCCAACTCCAGCGACCTCAAGCGCCACGTCATCTCGGTGCACACCAAAGACTACCCGCACAAGTGCACCATCTGCGGCAAGGGCTTCCACCGGCCGTCGGAGCTCAAGAAGCACTCCATCTCCCACCGCGTTCGCCGGCTGCACAAGTGTCGCCACTGCAGCTTCAAGATCGCCGACCCGTTCGTGCTCAGCAGGCACATCCTGTCGGTACACACCAAGGAGCAGAAGGCGCTGTCCGACAAGCAGGCGGCCGGCACAGCGGCGAGCCTGGCCGCGGCTTCGGCCAAAAGGACCTTTGGGGTGGCGGCGCCGGCGACTCCGTCGTCGGGGCCCAAGAAGGCCTTCTCGGCCGGGGCGGCCGTGATGAAGGGCCCCCGGGAGCGCCGCGTCTACCAGTGCCAGTACTGCGAGTACAGCACGGGCGACGCGTCGGGGTTCAAGCGCCACGTCATCTCCATCCACACCAAGGACTACCCGCACCGCTGCGAATACTGCTCCAAAGGCTTCCGACGGCCCTCGGAAAAGAACCAGCACATTATGAGGCATCACAAGGACCTGGTGTCTCCAGAATGAACTGACGATGCCTCGTAAATGCCTTGCGTTTAAGGGAAGGGGGGGGGTGGGGAGAGACTAACCGCCACCATTATGGTGATTCCCAGCCAAGCCGCTGGAAGAACATCAGCTTCCCTGTGGGTCAGTGTTTGAAGCAGCCCAGCCATCACACTGCTTTGTTTGGTCCCTGTTGAAATTGCTGTTAAGTGCTACGTTAGGACTCTGAAATGGAAGGCTTCCACAGAGCATGAACTTGGCTTATCTGTGAGGCAAAGACTGAGGTGTCGGCGCCAGAACTATTTCCTGTTTGTTGAACGTTACAAGTGGTTTTGTTTTCCTCGATTTAGTTTTTTTTATATAAATATATAAATTCTTTTCCATCAATGCTCTGCAATGTGCTGGCTCAAGTGTGAATGAAATGTAAAACGAATGTGCCGGATATAAGTTGCTTTGACTTCTAATGCCTTCAGCAAAATACACGGCACTCAAGGAAAGAGTTCCATCATGCAGCCTAAGTTCATTATTTTTAGTAATTATGTTCACTAACAGTATTTGGACATGATGTATCTGCCATTTCACTTAGACAATCATGGGAAAGACTTTTTCAGTCACATGCACACACACACACACACACACACACATAAACTCGAAATGGAAGTTTTAAGAGGCCGGACTATCCACTTATTTAGACCTTTAACTTTTGAATTAGTCGTGTCTCTATTCTGAAAGCAGATCGAGAGTTCCAGTAAAGGCCTGAGCTCTCTGTATTTTCAGTTTTATTGTATGTAAGATTTTCATTTGATGTCTAAACACTTCCACTTCTGCCTTTCCACTTGGCTGCTGTTTTCATTTTCCTGGTGTCATGGACTCATCTTGTGATGACGAGGTGTTGTGCGTTTCTCAATGTGGATGTGTGCTGGCGTGCTCCAACAATGAGAATCATCCTCACTCTACCTGCGGTGCTAGTGATGTTTTTGTTTAAGAGAGTCTAACAGAGAATAATTAGTTTGGACAAAATTAGAAACGTATATAAGGCTGGTTACTCCTGAAGGACATGGTATAACACTATTGCTTTGACCTGACCGCTATTTAAATTAGTCTTCTTGCCCTCGCTGCAGAGGGAGAAGTGCTATGTTGTCCGTTTAACCAGCAGCACAGGCACAGGGCCAAATGTAGCCTTGAAAGGTGGAAGACGCAGTTCAGTGAGATTACAGTACTGCGGGTTGTTCATGGTACCTTTGACTCCCCCTAACCGATGTCACTAACCCCGATCACAGTTGAATGGTCGCTCAACAATAACATCTTTCAGACCCTACTATGGCCACCTGTGGTTACTGTTTTCATTTTGTTTGCATTGTCAAGGGGAACATGAGTATATATTAGCATTTTTTTGTATGCAAAGTTTCACTTACAACTATTGTTGATGTAAAACATTTTAACAGAGCTATCCAGAAATATGTTGTGTAATTGTATTGGAGGTAATTGTAATAGCAAAACGAGTATTAAACAGCAGAAGATTTTTGCCTGTTTCACTATGGTTTCCTTTTCTAGAAGTTGTTTATCCCCACGTATCATATTTTACACACTGTGCTATGCGCTACATGTGTAGGAGCCTCACCACCTATACATTACAAGAGCCAGAAGAACACAGCAGCACACCTTGTGTTTCTCACTTATTTTAATATCACCAAAAATATTTAAAAATGTACATAGAAAACAAGCTGTAAAAAAAAAAGAATACATTGTATGAAACAAGTGAGGGAAGTTACATATCACAGTGCGGAATGCATTTGCAAAGGTTCCAGAGTAGAGCAGGGGGAACGCATAGAGGAGTCGCCACAGGTGTGTGTGTGGATCGCAGGCTGGATTTATGCAGCGGCACACTCACCTTCAGAAAACAAAGCAAGAAGAAAAAGTTTTTTTTTTTTATTAGACTGAAAAACGCCAGCAGAACTAGTTGCTTGTTCACTACTAGATGTATTGTTGTAGGTGTGTGGTTGTTCCCATGCTTACCATTAGGGGGCAGAATGGCAACGTTCTCGGGGGCAATTCCAGTTTCCAGGCTGAACTGTTTGAACTTCTCCAGAAGCTCAGGGCTCAGGTCAGCACTGCGTCCTGCATCGGAAGCAATAAATAAACGGTCACAAAGCCATGCCAGCTGCGATCTCTTATCTGGACGTTCTAGTTAGTGTCTTTATAGTATCATGAGTTGAGCCCATACCGTAAAGCTTGTTCAGGACCTCAGAAACGCCATCTTTGGTTTTGACCGTGTAGACGAGGGCAAACTCGTCGTATTTGGCATCCACCACACGCATGTCATTGTCATTGTTCCAGCCTGTGAAGAATCCCCCAGAATATGGCACACTGAGTGGCATGCAGTATACAAAGCCGCCCGCTCACTAGGATCTGATCAGTCATACAAATAGTCAGAGATGTAAAAGTCCAGCCATGTTTTTGTGGTTTCACAGGTGGTTTCACTATCTACCTGGCTTAAGAGTTGTGCAAATTAGAATCAGCTGATTAAGTGAATGGTTGGAACAAAAAATGTGGCAGGACTTTTACTTTCTGAAGCCAGACTTTTACACCTGTGCAAACAACACATTTCAGGCACATCACACATCGAGTTGAAGACTTACGCTGGCTGCGGAAAGTGAAACGTCCAGGAGTCTCGGTCTTCTTGGCCAGGTGGGTCATCCTCCAGCAGGACCCATCCGAGCTGAAGAGAGAAGAAACTGGTCATGAGACTCCTTAAAACAATGACAGTGCTTTTAGTCTGTGTTGCAGTGCAGTGTTTGGAGACTTGTAGTGGGACAAAAAAATAAAATAAACAAATAACTGATACAAATAGGTATTCATAAAAAAAATATGCAAAGGATAATTCATACTAAGTTCTAATCAACTTACTTCAGGTTGGCATAGGTGAGGTCCAGATCACCTCCTGCAGTAGGAGTGAGAATGGCATTGCCCATCTTCATGCTGGCTTTGTGGTTGACAAACCACTGAGCATTTGTGGCGAAGCCAACCATGTACCACTTTCCTGCCATCTACAGAAAGGTGCAGAGAGCAGCTGTTAAGCAAAGCCAAATCATGTTCAGATCCACACACATCTGTAGAAACATTTCCAGTCATCATCCCATAGCTGAAAAGCATTGGGGCATTTCACATTTTGAACAATGCTTCAGCTCACCTGCTGTAGGTCGAAGTGAGCCATGGGCATAACCTCGGCGAAGGTGAAGGCGGAGCACAGGAGGACTCCTAGCAACTGGAGAACGGCCATCGTCATGGTAGCGCTGGAGAGGCTTCCTCTGGGGACGAGTGAACCAGGCTGGTGTGGGAGATGTGAGACTGCACTCGTCTCCGACTCCTGTTTTATGCACCAAAGAAAGCCGGCCCCCAAACCCCCCGGACTCCCCTGCCCTGCCCCCCCTCCCCCTTCCTGGGTCTGTCTCCAGCGTTCAGTCCCACCCTGCCCTGGAGCTCTGTCATGCAAATTGCAGCCGTTACACAACCTGCACATGTGGGCTCTGGACTCGCTTGTGGCTACAGGGTATCAATAGGGTATGAATTACCCCACTCCCACCCCCACCCACTGCATGCCTGCAGGGAACAGAGCCTAGTCCTTTCTGGGGGCTGATAGAGCAATTTGATGAATAAGCAACAGGTTTGCATAAGGGCTTTTAGTCAACCTTTGTCAAATAACATGCACGTTTTAGAAGCATGTGCTTCTCTAACATCGAACAAAATCATTGCAGTGCTCAGAAAATGAATACAGGCTGGATGAGAACTCTTAACATTTAGGGGTGTTTATTTCTACATTTTTAATGTATTTAATACAGATGTTATGGTTATGGTTATAGTATTTAAGAGACACGTCCAAAGTGACTTACAGAATATGAACACTACAATAGTTAAATAACAAATGTGTTTTTCATTAGTTGTGTAACTTTTTTTTTTTTTTTTTTGAAGGTACAGGCCGAGTCTTGTTGAAGGAGAGTTATATCACAGAGTGAAAGTGGCCGGAGACATTTTTTCCTCCCAGGAGAGGTGAAATGGGGCCACTTAGCCTAATCTCCACCTGGTTTCATATGCAGCCTTTATCATATCATTCATATACAGCCCAACTTTTAGTGTTAATATCTCAATTATTGGTTCAAAATTTACTGGGATGAAAAATGGGCTTTGTTAATATTTTTGAATTTCTTCTTAAATATAAAGACAGTCACAGAAACAATTTTGCAAACAACTCAACTAAAATTGCATTGGGACTACGAAGGTCCGTGGTTGTGAACAAATGTGATTTCACTGTTGCTCCCAAACCGGCTACTCCAGGAATGTCGTTCAGGACAGAGACGGACAATGATCCATTACATGACTGAAAGAGAGCGACAGAGAACACGGTTTCCATTACATGAGTAACTGTATATAAATAAGCGTGAAATTATTCCAGGATCTACCCTATTGCCAATTAGGCTATTATGTCATATTGGTCCAGGTTTCTTAAGTAAAAGTTATGCAACAATGACAACATGTGCCTGTGAAAACAACGTGATGTTTTCGGGAAGAAGTATGCGGCTGGATTGGCCTCTTGGCTTTCTCCAAAATGTGGTGCTGCACCAATCTCCTTCCTGTGATTCGCTGAGCTAAAGAAGCAACTAGAAACCCCGCGCTGTATTTTGCCACTAGACTAGTGGCTATACCTGTGACAACATGCTTGCGTGCGTAAACGTAATCAAAATCGATACATCCATAGCCTAAATGTAAACAGCTCAGCTTGTTACAGTAACACTGTTTCATCAGGTCATGTGGCAAAGCGCAAAGCGATGGAAACGAACGCAGTGTGTAGGCTATTGCACACAACGGTGCCAACTTGTGGTTTTCCTTTGTTAAAATAAAATATCTCCTTGACCAGCATAAATTAGCAAAGTTGAATTCATCTGAAATTCAGGTTGCAAAACGATGAATAAATAAATCTACTTTTATAAAAACGGCAATTCACAGTTGTTAGATCTGTTACATCCATATTCATATTGCCCTCTTGTTTTATGAAGTAATTTTCATTTTTTGCAATAAAAAAATACTCCAGAAAACACCTTCTTTAATTTATTAACAAAATTAATCAGATTGTGCCCAAAGCTCGTGACCGTAAACCCCTTCAGATACGATAATTATTGTTGTAGGTAAAAAAGAATAAATAAAAATAAACACAAATAAACAACAATTTGTAATGCAGCAATTTGAAACGTTACTCATTCAACACATAGCTCCTTTTGCAATGCAGATATTCAAAATAATGGACACAAACAAAAACATCATCGGCTATTTATATTTTCATAATTTAAAGTGGTTGCTTAAACAAAAACTTGCACGCAAACATGTGAACCCCTTTCAGTTTAAAGCCTGTTGCATCTCCAGCAATCACCAGCTGCCTTTCAGTCTCTCGTAAAGGCCTATCTTACTTTGGGCATTTGATCACAGGCATTCCCAGAACCACATTGTGATCTGAACTAACTTACTTGGCCAGATTTCAGTATGTGAGTCTTGTTTTTACCAGTCTAGGGTTTTTACCAGCCATTCCTTGGTTAGTGTTCAAAAGGAGGCTCGTGAGACAGCCACCCCAACTTTTCCTCAACCTTTCCTCAACTTTTCCTCAACCTTTCCTCAACTTTTCCTCAACTTTTCCTCAACCTTTCACTACAGTCTACTATAGTTTCACACCTCCATCAGTCTACAGGTCTCACACCTCCAACACCTCACCTTCTTTTTACAGTGAGTGTTGTCAGAGTGCTCTGGGTCGTTTTCTTGTTGTATGACCCATTGTCGGTCCAGCTTCAAAGGACTGCTGATGTTCCATTCATGCATATCTTTATAGGCCACAGTTCACAGTTCCCTTAATTGTGCTGGGGTCATCCATGCCCAGAAGAGAAAAGGCAGGCCCATATTCTCATTATTATACTTCACTGAGCGAATTCTGTTTTTGTTCAAATTTGGACTCACCTGTCTTATATGTCTTGTGGAGAGGGTTTGTCCAGGTGCCCCAAAGTGGAAATGGGCAGCATGGATATTTCTTAGAGCTTAAGAACAGATAATCTTCCTATAGCAAGCCTCCCATCACTGGTGCAGCTATTTAATGTTCTTTACATTGTTAAAGTGTGCAGTGAAAAGTCTGCAAGATGCTATGATTGGACCGGCTTTTATCTGGTTTATTAAGTGTCTTGGGGATATTTAGAGGGATGTCCATCTGGAGGCAGGGCGAACCCTCACTTATCCTTTTTTGGGACTGGATGACCCCCATAACTCCTGAGAAATTCATGAATGGACCACTATATATATAGTATATACAGTGGCCTAATAGTTTGAAACTGTGCTTACAATGGGTCATGTAACCCCCTCCCCACACACACACAGGTACACCCCCCTCCTCTACACACCTACCCTCCCATACACACACAATATACCTTTTCAATTACTACTTTTAATTTATTCTTTAAAGTTGAGCTGGCTCTTGAGCACAAGAATTTCATTACTTATAATTCTTTTATGAGTTATAATTATTTTATGAGTACATGGCAATAAACTTGAATCTTGAATCTTGTAACAAGGAAATGACCCAAAAGGGGCTGTGGTAGTGTAGTGGTTAAGGAGCTGGGCTAGCGTGCAGTAGCCTGAAAGTTGTTGGTTCAATTCCCGGCTTCCACCGTTGTTCCCTTGAGCAAGGCACTTAACCCCAAGTTGCTCTGGGGACAATGTGATCCCTTGTAATATGACATATGTAAGTCACTTTGGTCAAGAAGTGTCTGCTAAATGTAATGTAAAAACATCCCAACAACACATTCTGCCCATGTAACATTCCAGACCTATATTTGGTTCTGCAGGAGAAGAAGACTATAGATAGAGATAGATATCTAGATAGATAGATACTTTATTGATCCCCAAGGGGAAAGATCATGTTTGATTGAAGTCATTGTAAGAGCTGCCGCAGGTTATTGACTGAGGGGCTTCCCATATTTTTGCACATGTTGGTCTGAGTTTTTTTTTTTTTTTAAACCAACTTTAAGCGATGAAAGTGAATATATCATATTTTTTGTTTGTGTCCGTAATTTGGAACGTCTGCGTTATATTTATGGGCAATAAGGTTTTTCTAAAAGATAATATAATGATCATATGATGAGTTCACGACCTGCAAGTGGCGCAGTACATGAGCATCAGATCTCCTGCACTCACCAAGCACATAGTCCTCATCAGCAGCCTCACAGAAGCCTGAAAGCACAAGTTATTATTGTGAATATATGAAGCATACTGCATTGTGAATATATGAAGCATACTGCATTGTGAATATATGAAACATACTGCATTGTGAATATATGAAGCATACTGCATTGTGAATATATGAAGCATACTGCATTGTGAGTGAATATATGAAGCATACTGCATTGTGAATATATGAAGCATACTGCATTGTGAATATATGAAGCATACTGCATCAGGTGAAACTTTGAGCTGAACATTGGGAGATTGAGCCCTCTGTGCTCCTTTACAGTTTGAATAATCATGATGATATGGGGGGGGGGCATGATGATATGGGGGGGGGGGGCATGATGATATGGTTATTAGGGGGGGGTATGATGATATGGTTATTAGGGGGGGGGGGGGGGCATGATGATATGGGGGGGGGCATGATGATATGGTTATTAGGGGGGAGGGGCGGGGGGTAGGCATGATGATATGGGGGGGGGCATGATGATATGGTTATTAGGGGGGAGGGGGGGGGGGGCATGATGATATGGTTATTAGGGGGGAGGGGGGGGGGGTGGCCATTTTCTTTATTATTGATCAAATATGTATCATATTTTAGACATATGAGAAATATGTTAAATTAGTCCACACATTAATTGCAGGCAGCTGCGAGACTTACTGTAGCCTGGGAACTGGAAGACATAGTCCAACCCAAGGCTCTGTTTGGCTGCAAGCTCTTCAAATTTATCTGCAGTAGAGTCGGGCACTTTTGGGGACCGACCTGGGTGATAAATACAAACTTAAGATTTCCATCAGTTCCCCCAGTTTCACCATGCAGTAGCGTCACTACAACGACTCCCATGTGTAGTGTGTGAGAAGTGGTTTTAAAGGTACCAGGTACCTACCATATAATTTCATGGAGATCTTTCCTTGCCTTTGATAGTACAATATGGCATAGGAGCTGTGGTCCGTTTCAGCAATCACAATATCAATGTTTTTCTTAGGATTCTTGTCTATGAAACATAACAAGTAAAGGCATTATACTTTTATTTAAAAATTATTTGACTGAATTGTTTGCAGACGCTTTGAATGGACTAACATTTCTTAAGTGGCCAACAGGTTGTTTACTAACTTGATAGGGTATAGGGTGTGATTGTATTTGTGGGCAATACTAACTTGAGAGGGCATGGAGTGTGATTGTATTTGTGGGCAATACTAACTTAAGAGGGCATGGGGTGTGATTGTATTTGTGGGCAATACTAACTTAAGAGGGCATGGGGTGTGATTGTATTTGTGGGCAATACTAACTTGAGAGCAAAAGTCTTCCTTTGGATTTAGTGGTTTGGTACTCTTGCCTGATCTCCCAACACTGCTGGTTACTAAAAATGAAAAAAAAAAATGGATGAGGACATATTCCTTTCCCTTCTTGCCAGCATTTGTTGAAATAGATGATTAAAAAATAACAAATAGACTACTGCTGACATCCATGTTGAAGTAGTTTGTTTTGTGAACATTAGAAAATTAGGAGCTATTTAAGGCTACATCAATCACACACACATTAAGTGTTGAATAACAAGTGCCACTTCTGTGGTAAATACAACCAACTATCCACAAGCCCTTGTTGACATGTTTATGTCAAGTTAAGTAAGCTGAATTTCGGTTGTTGCTGCCGCGCAAGACCACAAACTATGTGTGTCACGTCGGTAAACACATCTCCTCAAGCCCAAGCAGGAACTCTGCACTCCACTCTTTAACCATCAGGATGGGACTGCATGTTTTTCAGAGACCTTTTAGGTCTATGAAACTGCATGTTTATTTCGCACAGGATAAACAACAGATGGGCTGGTCGGCAACTTGTTTTCATTTCAAATGTGCAGAGGCTGTGTCATTGCATTTAGGACACAAAAACCATGCCTACTGGCCTCTGTCTAAAATACTTGGTTTCATTTATCTTCTCCACATTGATTTAAAACATAAAACCGACATGTGCGCTTGTGTTCTGCATGCACAAACCTCCCTCAACTGGCAGGGAATTATTCAAGGAAGGTAAAGGTAAACTCCTGCCTTGCTTTGTATGACAATTACATCTTCATTTCAAAATCAATACATTTACATTGGGAAGATACTTGTATTCCGGCTGCTTTTAAGGTACATTCCTACCACTGGAGAGTAAGGAGAACCCACCTTGTAGATAGATAGATAGATACTTTATTGATCCCCAAGGGGATCATGTATGAGTGCAACAATTCCCAGTTTCAAATCAACATGTGACAGCATTGCTCCATACTAAATCAGTATAATGTTCATTAACGTTTCACTTTTACATGTTGTGTTTTAATACTGTTTTTAGAGAATAATCACACTTCACAGTTTTACCCAACAAGGCCCCCCCTGGTGGTGAACTCATATACTCACAGTTTCCTGAAGGTGCTCACCAACATGGGAGCATCGAAGGTGGTGGGTGGTGTCAGGGATATGGTGGTGCTCTCCACCTTAAAACCGTTCTCTAGGAGGAAGGGGCATTTGGAGGCAGCGCTAATCAAGTACCATTTCCCCACCATCTGGGGAACAGAGATGATCTGAGCGCTACAGAGCAGCTTCAAACACAGAGCAGAGGGAATGTGTAACAGCACACAGATGTTTGATGCCAAAGCATAACTGTACCTGGTCCAGGTCGAGGTTGGGTGCTACGGTGATCTTGTCAATGTTGTTCTCCGTCTGTGTCCGCTCAGTTCTCCTGCCTTGGGTTCTGGAGGCCCCAAGTGTGTTCGGTTCTCCAAGTACTGTAAGCATGGCTATACAAATCCATACGTGCTGCATCCTGCCTACTTCACTCTAGAACAATACTTACAATCTGATGTCACCTGATTATTTTTCTTAGATAATTAATTCATTAATTATTCTGAAGAAATAACCTTGCTGGACTTTATGTTGATCTCACAGTGTGCATGTCCATATGCCTGCTTCCACTGGCCTGCTTTAGAAAACACACGTCTGTTTTTTCACTGTCATCGACATGTCAGCAGGGTTTTCCTGTGTTGACACAGATTGGACAGCTGACCCATAGTCTAAGTTTATTATTAACCCTGTTTTAGTGAGACAAGATCATTCTTCTTACTGGGGCACTCTGGGCCCCAACATGCATAAGAACAAAGAATAGAACTGTTACTCTTGTGTAGAACAATTACTCTTTCATTTTTTTTTCTAAAGAAAATTCCAAACATGAAAACCATTTTAAAGTAACTAGAGACAGAGAGAGGTCAGTACACAGGAAGTGATAAAACATGGCATTTATTGACTTGAAACAAACAGCATTTTGACAGAATTTTAAAGGTTAAACCGATTCCTTGAAAGAAGCAGTCACCCAAAAGCAAATTCTTTTCACACGCATAATCATAACGACATACGACTGAGGGTTAAAAAAAAAGACAAAAAAAAAAAAAACCAGAATCTTTTTGGAGCTTTGTTTGTACTGGTCATGGGGAGACGTTACTTTGCCCTGGGTTTAAAGTTTAGAGCCACACTGTTGATACAGAATCTTTCGCCGGTTGGGTCTGGTCCGTCCTCAAACACATGACCGAGGTGGGCATCACACTGACCAAGCAGAACAACTCGTTATCAGTCAGACGTTTGCACACAGGCATTTACAAAGCAGTTTATTACTGTACTGTATATCTACGAAGGGCAAAGGCGCACTACACTCTAGCATAACTCACACGTCATGCCACTCTTGCTTGATTGACACGTTAATGCCACTCTTGTTTGATTGACATGTAATACTCCTCTTGTTTGATTGACATGTTAATGCCACTCTTGTTTGATTGACATGTAATACTCCTCTTGTTTGATTGACACGTTAATGCCACTCTTGTTTGATTGACATGTAATACTCCTCTTGTTTGATTGTCCAGTTTGACTACACATTAGAGGAGTGTGGTAGATTGACTAATAGCCTTGAGAAGAGTCAGCCACTTACGTGTTTGCAGATGACCTCTGTTCCAGTGTTGCCAAGTGAGTTGTCAGGGCGACGTATGATGCTGGCATGACTTTCATCTCGCTCCCATGTCCCGTGGGCCTGGTAGAAAGATGGCCAGCCAGTTCCCGAATCGTATTTTGTTTCTGAACTGCAACAATGAAACATGGAGTATGAAATTAGTTAATCCCTTCACTAGCAAACACACACACATTATACTGTATATTTCAGATTCACTTTTATTTATTTGCCGCATTTCTGTATGCACAGAGTGCAACCCAAAGCGCTCAATTAAAGCAGCAAAAGTCAATAAGTCAACATTGACATGAGCATTCTGGTTGGTAAGCGTTCCTTCTCAGTCAGTCAGGTGAGTTGTGACAGGGGGTTCGACTGGTTTACCTGAAGAGGGGGGAATCGCAGCAAACACAGTGATACATCCCAGCTTCACTATGGTGGACGTAGATGCCAGTGAAAGGCTGTGGAACCACACACACACACACACAGATACACACACACAGGGATTTCTACTCATTTGTCTGAAGTTTGAAATTGTAACCTGTAATGTCAGCTTTTTGTCTCATGAAAAAAACAATGCCTATCTGAACCTTAAAGCATGGTCTACCCGAAGCTATTTGCTCCAACTGACAACTTACATAATCACATTGTGATTCTGCACCATCATGTTCAAACCAGAGATATTGCCCTAACCTGCCTTTGCTATGTGTTGTGCTATGTGTCGTGATGCGCACCCACTCACCACCTCTGTGCCTTTCTCCCGGGTGACCACATATTGCTCTGGGGTCAGCTTCTTCTGCCAATCAGTGGCCTCTTCATAACGGGTCAAAGACAGCAAGCCTTGGCAAGTGCAAAGGTAACATTAAACTCAACACACATTCCTAAGTGACATAGTAGTGGTGGTCTGAGGTTTCTCAGTTCACCACATACAGTAGGCTACATGGTTGATGGCTTTAAGGAGAATTCTCAGGTGCCTGGCCAGACTACACACTTGGGACAACTCATATCATTCATTCACATATGGCAGATGAAAAAGTCTCGAAATCTTATTCCTGAAAAAATGAACATTAGAGATGTCAGTGCATTTCCTTTTGTAAGAAAGAAAAGCAATGGATAGATGATATCGGTTAGGTTGCTCCAACTTATCGCCTACAATAAAAGGGAGTCTGTAGGACTACATTTTTCCAGCGACCTATGAACTTCCCCTTAGTTGTTTCAGTCATGGCTTTTAACATTTCTTGTTGGTGTTTAATTAGATTTTTTAGTGAGAACATTAAAATGTCTGAAATATTACTGTAATTAGGCTATAAGCTATACTAAATGTTTTTTTTGTGTGTAAGTGGATATTGTTGCTGAGTAATAATATGTGCACATATTATTAAACTCTTTAGTCTTTTAAACATCTGGTCCAATGCTGGCTTTGCACAATATAGGCTACGCCTAAAGACACTGGCGCTATAATATCAATTTCACATTTTCTCTCATTAATCATAATGCACTTTCTGAAAAGAATATTCGTAATGAATGAACTATTCTTTGAGGTGGTCTAGACATGTTCACAAGACTCCATGTCCGAACAGGCGTTTTGTCCTGGGAAGTCTGGATGAGATCTGTCGCGATTAGGGCTTTATGCTGCCCAAATTTGTCAGTCAGCCGCCTCCGGCAAAAGACGCAAGCAAGCTGAACCATCATGTTCAGCCCCAATATATGGAAAGGTTCAACTGTCCTCCCACCACATGACAAATATGTTCATTAACCGCCGGAAATAGGCAATTTTCTACAACGATAGGCTGCACACTTCGACAGGCGCAGATAAATCCATGCACCTGCTGCCACAATCAAGGCTAGAAAGTAGCCGACTAAATGTTAGTTTAATGCAGATAATCTTGCTGTAAAGAAGAGCAAACGTTATATGACCATTGCAGAGCAAAACCTACCCGAACATGTGTGAATAGGACGAACTGCAGCGCCCCGTCTTGCTAATACTACTTTTGTAGTGGAGGTAGCTCCTTTAGTGACAATGCTCGTAAAACGAAGGAAAAGACGTGACATGGTGTCCTGTGTAGTCCACAAAGTTAGCTGAAGACACGTTCGCGCTGTTGCATTTAACGACGTTTAATTGCTCGGAGGTACTTCGACCTGGGGGACAGTGCGCGTTCCCCTCCCTCCCTCGCAACCCTGTGAAAGGGACTGGTCAAACCCACCATGCATCTGGGTTTGTGATATGGGTCATAGCGCACTCTTGATAATAGTAACTCACTTTGCACCAGCGTAAATACCTTGTTTACATGCTTGCATTTAGGTTACAGGGCGATGCACTTATCCACAACAGAACCGACCCATCCTCTTAGGTCTCCACTCAGAACCTATAGTTATCTACTGTTCCCACAACCACATACACACTATAGCCAGAGAGAGAGAGAGAGAGAGAGAGAGAGAGAGAGAGATGTAGTCTACTGTTCCCACAACCACATACACACTATAGCCAGAGAGAGAGGGAGGGAGAGAGAGAGGGAGTTTCACAATCATTAACTTCAGCCACACCAGTTTATGCTTTGATTAAAAACACTTTATTTTATTACATTTCAAAGTAGTTACTACATCTTCGTAGCAATCTTGCAGACTTTTGGATGTTATGTGCAAAAGAGCAGTCTTTCAAATACGCTGATATTTAATAGCTGCTGGTGAGTTGCTCTTCATGAGCTCTCCAGGGCTGTGTATGAGATCCACCACATACACGCACGGCTGGCAGTAGCATCCGGGAGTCTTTGGGGGGCCCTCGGTGATCAGCACCTCGTTCCACGCCCGATTATAATCGCCCCGCACCAGGCTGCAGCCCACACCGATCCTGTCCGCCAGGACCTGGAACATACACACGTACCCATGGCAACGAACATACACAGACATACCCATGGCAACGAACATATACAGACATACCCATGGCAACGAACATACGTACAGACATACCCATGGCAACGAACATACACAGACGTACCCATGGCAACGAACATACACAGACATACCCATGGCAACGAACATATACAGACATACCCATGGCAACGAACATACGTACAGACATACCCATGGCAACGAACATACACAGACGTACCCATGGCAACGAACATACACAGACATACCCATGGCAACGAACATACGTACAGACATACTAATGGCAACGAACATACACAGACATACCCATGGCAACGAACATACACAGACATACCCATGCCAACGAACATACGTACAGACGTACCCATGGCAACGAACATACACAGACATACCCATGGCAACGAACATACACAGACGTACCCATGGCAACGAACATACACAGACATACCCATGGCAACGGACATACGTACCCATGGCAACGAACATACACAGACGTACCCATGGCATGGAACATACACACACATACCCATGGCAACGAACATATGTACAGACATACCCATGCCATGGAATATACACAGACATACCCATGGCATGAGCAACATGCCCGTGTGTGAGAGGAGAAATGCCAAATCCATCTACACCAACCAGGCCACACCTTATGCACTTCATTCAGTATATACTATGCATTTCATATGTACTATGCACTTCATACAGTATGTAACTTATGCACTTCATATGTAGCCTACTGTATCTTAGCTGAGTGACTGGTGTTGGCTGGAAATGCAACTGAGTATGTGGACGGAATCATTCAAATACATGTATCAGTGTTTCCCACAGAATTGAATTTGTGGTGGTTGGTTTGCAGAATTAACCTGAATGCAACAGTTTTTAACAAATTAGTGCAGTGTGGTTATGATTCTAACCAGATTTAAGCACAATTTAGTACAACCTGGAAAATCATTGTGTGGTGGTCAATGTTGATATTGTGGCGGGCCGCCACAAATAAGTCAATGTATAGGAAACACTGCGTATGCTTATTCCACTGTGTCATGTTGAGGGTCAGTTCTGTCAGGTTACTAAGGGCACTGGCTGATGTGGAGAGAGGGCCTCAAGTGTGTTACCTGTAAAGCAGGTATGTTACCTGTAAAGCAGGTGTGTTACCTGTAAAGCAGGCCTCAAGTGTGTTACCTGTAAAGCAGGCCTCAAGTGTGTTACCTGTAAAGCAGGTGTGTTACCTGTAAAGCAGGCCTCAAGTGTGTTACCTGTAAAGCAGGCCTCAAGTGTGTTACCTTGTAAAGCAGGGCTCTGTGGATGTTACCTTGTAAAGCAGGCCTCAAGTGTGTTACCTTGTAAAGCAGGCCTCAAGTGTGTTACCTTGTAAAGCAGGCCTCAAGTGTACCTTGTAAAGTAGGGCTCAAGTGTGTTACCTTGTAAAGCAGGCCTCAAGTGTGTTACCTTGTAAAGCAGGCCTCAAGTGTACCATGTAAAGCAGGCCTCAAGTGTACCTTGTAAAGCAGGGCTCTGTGGATGTTACCTTGTAAAGCAGGGCTCAAGTGTACCTTGTAAAGCAGGGCTCTGTGGATGTTACCTTGTAAAGCAGGGCTCAAGTGTACCTTGTAAAGCAGGGCTCAAGTGTGTTACCTTGTAAAGCAGGGCTCAAGTGTACCTTGTAAAGCAGGGCTCAAGTGTGTTACCTTGTAAAGCAGGGCTCAAGTGTACCTTGTAAAGCAGGGCTCTGTGGATGTAGGTGCCTTTCTTGATCTTGCCAATGGGGATGATGTTGGACTGCTCCTCGTGCTTCAGCTCGCTCAGATGCAGCTCCCACAGGAAGTCGTGCTGCTGCTCGGCACTCAACGCCCCGCCCATCGCGTTGCTCACCAGGCTGCAGAGCGTCAGAAAGGCAAAGGCAGCTGCAGCTGGGGATGACTTGTCAGAACACACTAGATTGCTATCAATCTCAGTGCAGCTCGTTACAACACACTCCTAGATTGCTATCAATCTCAGTCTAGCTCGTTAGAACACACTCCTAGATTGCCATCAATCTCAGTCCAGCGCATTCTGATTCCGATAATCTCACCTCGACTGTCAACCTTGATGCCAGTCAGAGGTGGCGTCACAAGGGAAAACAGAACTCAGAAGGCTGCTGGCCTACATGTTGTGGCGTCACAAGAACTCAGAAGGCTGCTGGCCTACATGTTGTGGCGTCACAAGAACTCAGAAGGCTGCTGGCCTACATGTTGTGGCGTCACAAGAACTCAGAAGGCTGCTGGCCTACATGTTGTGGCGTCACAAGAACTCAGAAGGCTGCTGGCCTACATGTTGTGGCGTCACAAGAACTCAGAAGGCTGCTGGCCTACATGTTGTGGCGTCACAAGAACTCAGAAGGCTGCTGGCCTACATGTTGTGGCGTCACAAGAACTCAGAAGGCTGCTGGCCTACATGTTGTGGCGTCACAAGAACTCAGAAGGCTGCTGGCCTACATGTTGTGGCGTCACAAGAACTCAGAAGGCTGCTGGCCTACATGTTGTGGCGTCACAAGAACTCAGAAGGCTGCTGGCCTACATGTTGTGGCGTCACAAGAACTCAGAAGGCTGCTGGCCTACATGTTGTGGCGTCACAAGAACTCAGAAGGCTGCTGGCCTACATGTTGTGGCGTCACAAGAACTCAGAAGGCTGCTGGCCTACATGTTGTGGCGTCACAAGAACTCAGGAGGCTGCTAGCCTACATGTTGTGGAAAACAGAACTCAGAAGGCTGCTGGCCTACATGTTGTGGCGTCACAAGAACTCAGAAGGCTGCTAGCCTACATGTTGTGGAAAACTATTTGGACTTGGTTATTATTGAGAAGAATTGTTATTATTATCTTGTGTTAATTTGGAAAAGAGAGTGTGTTATTATTATCTTGTGTTAATTTGGAAAAGAGAGTGGCCAGTCATTTCACCCTGTAAAACTCTGTGCTTCCCCCTACTTCCTCTTTCTTACATCCACCACGCTGTTTCCATAAGCTCCTGACAACTCTGCTGGTTCTGCTGGTTGTAAACTCACACAGCCAGAGCTCTGAGTTGGTCCCTCTCCTCCTCGAGTGGCAGTATGGACTTGGTTGCCTCAGTGATCAGTGAACAGAGTTGGGAATCCCATGGCAACAGCCCCTGGCGCTCATCTCCGTGGCGCTGCTGAGGCTTGCTCACATCCTCGTCTCTTTGTTTGGCTTTACTAGAAAAAGGGAAGAGAAAGAAAGAAAGAAAGAAAGAAAGAAAGAAACAGTGTGTCTGTATTTGGGATATAAACATTTCCATTTCCCCTTTTCATTCTGTTTTCTGATTCTGTGAATTTAGGAATACTACAAAGACTCAATTATGGTAACAGAAGATGCCATATCCAGCTAACTAATCACTGTATAAGTATAAGTATATATACTCTTTTGATCCCGTGAGGGAAATTTGGTCTCTGCATTTATCCCATCTGTGAAACACACTCAGCACACAGTGAACACACAGTGAGGTGAACCGACGCAGTGAGCTGCCTGCTACAACAGCGGCGCTCGGGGAGCAGTGAGGGGTGCCTTGCTCAAGGGCACTTCAGCCGCTTCCTACTGGTCGGGGTTCAGAACCGGCATTCCTCCGGTTACAAGTCTGAAGCGCTAACCAGTAGGCCACGGCTGCCCCTGTTAGAGGTCAGTTAATCCTCTGCTCTGGATAACACACCTGGGGGCTCTGCTGTTGGACCTGTTGCTCTGGGCTGAGGCGGCCCGTGACTCGCAGGCGCTGTCTGGCTGCCTGGCCTCTGCCAGGCCATGGATGCTCCTGTGAAACAAAGCCCAAATCTCAAAACATCACCGAAATAAATAAATAAATAAATAAACAGAAACAGCTCCACTCCACAGGCAACGAACACAAACATGGCCATACCGAGGCTGCAGCAACCGCAAACGGGAGCTGCGCGCGAGGGCATTCAAGTGCCATTAACCTTTATGCTGACTTGGCTGCGGAACTAGAGGACGCCACTTGCCAGCTACTACCAGCTATTAGCAGTTCAATAGCCGTGTAATCTGCTTGTCATAAAACCTATTTAAACGTCCTCTGTGTCGTGGAGTATCAGTGCAGACACTTGTCCTTAAGGGCAAACTGATGATCTGATTTCACTGCCATGGTTTATTAGCAGTGGTAAACGCCATATGGTTACAATACCAACATTACGTAACTGACTTCTTAATATGCCGGTGGTATAGCGCCAGTGTAAAGGGCTTAATGATGTGGAAGTGGCTGGCCAGTAGAAAACAAAGGAGCCCACTCCTTTAGAACAGGAAACGTGTTGGAACGGAGCCGACTAGAGTTCCACAGTGGGGGATGGCGCAGAGCTGGGGCGCTATCTAATATGCGTAGGACAAGAAAGAGAATAGACAAACTACAGCAACCATTAGAAACCACAGCAGTAAATCATCCCTGCTTTCAAAACATAAGCTAGTTTAGGGGAAAAATCCCAAGAAAAAGATGATTGCGCTGTATGATTGCGATTTTGTGTCTATATTGGTTGAATGGGCCAAACATACAGTAATTCAAGGCAATTCTGACAGAATATGATAATCCTCCTTTACACACACCCACCATAACCTGGCCTAGAATGGCAGCACAGATTTGCAGAAGACACGTGTCCTTTACTACACAACCAGCTTGAGTTGAAACAAATCGGACTAGTTGTTGCAAAACAGCCCTTGGCCTTCACTTACAGGTCTTGTGGTTTTCCATTAACTGCGATGACTGGTCGACGCTGGCTGATGACCTGGTTAGATAGGTCCACCAGATCTGGAACTTTCTGACCTGCTCGGGTCTGTGGTTAAATGCAATCAAGAAGACAAATGTAAGACTCACAAACATTCAGACATACACGCACACACACACACACACACACACACACACACACACACACACTACACTGGGGACAGCCGTGGCCTACTGGTTAGCGCTTCGGACTTGGAACCGGAGGGTTGCCGGTTCGAACCCCGACCAGTGGGCCACGGCTGAAGTGCCCTTGAGCAAGGCACCTAACCCCTCACTGCTCCCCGAGCGCCGCTGTTGTTGCAGGCAGCTCACTGCGCTGGGATTAGTGTGTGCTTCACCGTGCTGTGTTTCACTAATTCACGGATTGGGTTAAATGCAGAGACCAAATTTCCCTCACGGGATCAAAAGAGTATATATACTTATATACTTATACAACATGTAGGCCAGCAGCCTTCTGAGTTCTGTGTTCACTGTGTGCTGAGTGTGTCTAATTCACGGATTGGGATAAATGCAGAGACCAAATTTCCCTCACGGGATCAAAAGAGTATATATACTTACTTGAATATATATACTAAATAACCACTCGGCTGAGTGTTGTCATGCGATGGACTTGCCTGCCCAGGGTCATAGAAGCCGTCTGCGATGACGTCCGTGGCGGAGAGGTGGCCGGTGAGGCTGTACTTGGCCGACAGGTTGTTGTCCAGCAGTCTCTGCAGGGCGATGTCACTAAATCGGTTCCTGCGGTTGGTGGAAGAGTTGATCTCCTGCAGGACCTCCAGAGCTCTGAGACGTGAGGGAGAATGATGCCTTAGTTTGACCTTTGCTGCTTACATCTGTAAATGATGTCCAGGGAGTCGCTTACAGGAGGATTCCTCACTCATTAAAGAAACCAACCGGGGGAGGAGACAGACTAAATGTTGTGGAGGTTGAACTAATAGTTATTCTGATCTGAGAAAAGCACAAGCGACTGAGAAAAATGTCCCTCACGGGATCAAAAGAGTATATATACTCTTTTGTATATATACGGACTGAAGAACAGTTTTTAATGGAGTGCTAATCACTTCCTGGATCTAGCAGGCCCATGATGTCATAATCAATCACAGTGATGAATTTCCTACATGACAATTAGCTGTAAATTCTAAATGAGCCAGAACAGTAGGGGCTGAAGCCTACACGTATAATTAAGTTAAATGGCTGTCTATTTCCATTTCAACCTTCAACAGTGGCTTGTGAAATCCAACCAAGTTAAAGTGAGAACTAAGGAAAGAGAGACCATGGCTAAATGTTGATGTTCTCCTTAAGGTCTAAGCCCTGAACCCTCAAACACGTCACGTCAAGTATATATGGTTATGGATTTAGCAGACGCCTTTGTCCAAAGCGACACATAAATACAAAACAACATAATAATATTTAAAAATGAACAGGGAACAGATTAGAATGTAGGTCAAATGTAATAAGGAGAATAGTTGTAGTACACAATAATATCAATTCAAGCAATAGCCTAATAAAAAGCAATGTAAAAAAGGGGAAAGGCAATAATAAAACAATAATGTCAATTCAATCAATAATATAAAAACAATGACATGCTAAGACTACATTAAGGAGAATATCAATAATAAACAATAATGTCAAATTAATTAACAGCCCAATTAAAATAAAACAACATTATATAAACCATAACACATAAGCGCTTAAACATATATATACTCTTTTGATCCCGTGAGGGACATTTTTCTCAGTCGCTTTGGTGCTTTTCTCAGATCAGAATAACTATTAGTTCAACCTCCACAACATTTAGTCATTTGTGCACATCATAGTAGCAATTTCTCCTTCCTCTGAACAAATTGCAAATGCTTTTGAACATGTATCAGTTGCTTTGTCATGTCAGTCAAAATTAACTATACTTATGGATGCTGAATAGTCGTTTCCAATAAAACTAATAGTCTTCATTTCATTGCTTGAGTCATTAAATTACATTACATACAAAATTGGTGAACTAGTTATCAAATTTTGTCACAATGCTGTAATTGCAAAGAGCATATACAGTAAAACTGAAACGTACATATTCAGTGTCTTGTACTCACTTACTCCCCTTACTACAGCAATTTGTAACTTTACTGTATTTTTCAAATGACTGTACAAGTGCTGTATAGTGCTGTCTTGAGCATTTTCAGGTCACCAAGTTCTGACCTTTTTTTGCATGGGAAACCACTGAGAGCATAAACTGTCATAATGAAAACATGACAAAGCCATTTGACTGTTTTGTTCATAAACGATGGAGTCAAGACTTCCCATTTTGATGACACTGGCAGTTTCATTGACATAAATACTTGCTTTTGAGGAATGGGCTATCCATTTTGAGCAAGTGACGTGCTTTTGCAGGTTATCCACTAGGTTTTGAAGTTTGCACTAATTGTTTTGAGAAATGCACTAACTGCTGTGCAAATGTTAATAGTGATGTGAGAAAAGCACCAAAGCGACTGAGAAAAACTGTAAACACAAAGCACACACTAACCTCAGAGCAGTGAGGGTGCTCCGGGAGCAGTGAGGGGTTAGGTGCCTTGCTCAAGGGCACTTCAGCAGTGGATGTGGGCATGGGAGAGCAGTGAGGGGTTAGATGCCTTGCTCAAGGGCACTTCAGCAGTGGGTATGGGCATGGGAGAGCAGTGCTCAACCACTTCCCCCACACACATTTTTTCTATTGGTCAGGGATCCAACCGGCAACCCTTCGGTTACAAGCCCGAAGCCCGAACCAGTAGGCCACGGCTGCCCCTAACCAGTAGGCCACGACTGCCCCCAGTGATAGAGTGTGAAAGGCTTTAAGGGTTCAAAATGCTAATAACAGGAATGTGACCTATTATTAAATTGACAACACCAAAAACATGTTGCAAACACGTTTATGTTTCCGTTTAATGCCATTTGTTTGTTTTCAAGCACCCAGCCTCCCTTTGGGTAATCCTGTGTTTCAAGGCTATGAAATGTTGCTCATTCCCTTGGGTAAACTGCATACATGCCGACTTATGGAAAAGGCTCAGAAAGAGTGCGAGCGAGCCCTCGTGCACTTCACAGTTTCACAGTGGGTAGCCTTAAACCCTCATGAAGTTAGCGGGAACACACATTTAAATCTGTTAGTCTGTGAGTGTGAACATGGAGATTCACCCCATTCTCACCCAGTGTTCCTTACTGTTTTCTGTTCTTTGGGTGTGGCGCCATCTACTGGTTAATTTTGGAACATTATTTCGAGATCACAAAGCTTGTCCAAAGCTGATTGTACATGGACTTCAAATTGTTTGGTAGACTGACACATTATTTCTCAGTCTTGAGTTTGGATTTGATGTGAGAAGTATAATGGTAACGGTCACAGTGGTTACGTTTAAAGTGGTGAATGGGAATGAGCACCAGCCAAAAGCTGGTCAAATCGGATAGTGGCTGATATATTTCAAACACAAAACTATGATTTTCTAATGAGTGGCTGGTGAATTTGACCATTTATTTGTCACATTTATTTACCACATTGTTCACATTTTAAAAAGTGGATTTCCACCACTGGTGACAACACCACAGAGATCCTGACTTATGTATGTGAGGTTTATGAGGTCATTTCAATTCCTTACACCGTCGCTTGTGATGATATTACGTAAAGCATAGACATTGTAAGGAGGTACATTACACCAGAGCCATAGAGACATACGCATTGTTGTGCATTACTTACACCACTAAATATTCAAACTACTTCCAAAATGATTTAAGTTTATAAAGGCAACCACCGTATTACCACGTACAGCCATACCACAATGAGCATGCCCAATGTCGGAGACGAAGCGATGTTGGGCCTAGTTAGTGCTTGGATGGGAGTCTGCCTGGAGATCCCAGGTGCTGTAAGCATTTACTTAGGTCCTTTTGTCATATTAACTGTTATTACACTCTATCGCGAATCCAATCATGGTATTTATTTATGTATCTCAGAAATGATATATAAACCAAGTGAAAACATTATACTCCTGTCTAACTGTTATGGAATATGTTGCCCCCTGGTGGCCTGATCTGGAACTCTATTCCTCAATTTACAGTAAATGTAGGCATTACTGAACATTATCTGAGGATACAATTATTTAATCAATGATTCTACAACTATGAGCACTACAAGAAGCTAAATCAATTTATGCCATAACTCACCCTAACTTGCTGAGTTCAGAAGCAGCAGACTCGTCATTGGCACACACACTGAGGGCCCAGCATGCATTGCGGCGTACTTCTGTGTTGTATGAATGAAGCAGTTTGACCAAGTGTGGCAGACCCCCAGCAGTCCTGAACTGTATGCAAAGGGAAGCTATTACAGTATTAACTAGGGTGCAGCTTTGGTACAAAATCATTTCAACTTCACTTTACATACAGATAGATAGATAGATAGGCAGATAGATAGATAGATATATATATATATATATATATATATATATATATAGATAGATAGATAGATAGATAGATAGATAGATAGAGAGATAGGCAGATAGATAGATAGGCATATATATATATATATATATATATATATATATATATATATATATATATATATATAGATAGATAGATAGATAGATAGATAGATAGGTACTTCATTAATCCGGTGGAAAATCTAGGCATCCAGTAGCTAATACGACAAAAAAAGGATGGAAAAATACAACAGTGGGATGATCTACCCACCAGACTGCACATTCCAGGCAGGGAGCTGCCGCTGAGCGCAACATGCACATGAGGGAGTCCTGTTGACATTTGCATTTCTTTTTTATTCACTGGTTGCTTGTGCATTTACTAACCTCAGTTCTGCCCTCTGCGTCAGAGGCCAGTGTGGCCACTGCCTGGATAATGCTGACCAGCAGGTGTGTATCCTTGAACTGCAGAGGCCCCACCAGGGTCTGCATGACTCCCTGGGACAGGATGTTGCGTCGGAGGGCCTCCTGGGCAGCCATGTTGGTAAGGACAGACGCAGCATACGCCACTTCCCTGGCACCGCCGTCTTGGACCTGCTGCACCAGTGCCTCATCACCCTCTGCCTCAAACACAGCCCTGAACAGAGAGAAAGAGAGAGAGAGAGAGAGAGATAGAGAGAGAGGAGGGGAATTTATAGACAGTGTATGTGTGTGTGGGATGATATGGGCAGCAGTGTAAAAGAGAGAGGGGGAGAATACTGTTTCCTCTACGTAAACATCCTAAAGAAGTAGGGCTGGTTGCTTTAAAAAAAAAAAAAAAAAAAAACAGTCTGTCAATCAGGTGTACCTACACATGTTTGGACTGTGAATCATGCTGCGGTATCGGTGCTGAGACCTTATTTACATAGATGCTATCAGCAGCCTGGGAACAGAACGAGGTTTGTGCAAACTCACTGAGCATTCAGCTGGTTCCCACTGGTCAGACTGGACAGCGCATGAGCCGCAGACTCCCGCACCTCCGTGCTCTCACTGCTCAAGAGCTGGACGATTGGCTTTATGCTGCCTGGAGGAGCAAATTGCAGACGGTTCGCTCAGTGTAATCACTCTGATGTTCAGGGAAATGCACCAGTTGCGTCAGAAATGTATCTCTGGCACGCATCACATACCCAGATGTCTGAAGGTGTCCTTGCTGGCCAAGTGCTTGCTCATCACTGCCACCGCTTGGCAGGTTGCGGAACGCACGCGGTTGTTCTCCACGGCCAATAAAGCCATCAGCGACTTCTCCACATCTTGTTCGTGAAGGATTTTCCTGTTTTCATCTACGACACAACAGGACAAAATACAGAGTGAATAAATGATGAAACACCGTACGCCTCTTTCTGTCTCTCCATCGATTTGCCATTTTCACTCATCACGCTCACAACCATTACTCACAGCCCTCCGTCTTATTTGCAAAACGACACAAACCTACATAGGCCATAGCATTAGGTGAAGGTGATTTTGTGGTTGTCATGTAAGAACACTGGAAGGAGACTGAGTCACTAGAATGCACATACAGCTCTGTGCCACTTTGGTGATGGCTTTCACTGCATTGCTTTGCACTTCAGGCAGGGTGGGTGTCGTCACAAACGTCAGCAGTGTCTGCAGACCCGCCCTCTCCCGGACGTACTGCAAGGTGTCCACATCCTCCAGGCAATTGGAGACCACCTGTAAGGCCTCCACGTGCAGGTCATTGTATTCCTTTTTGGGAGAAAAGGGGCAAACAATAGAATTATATTGTTTCTAGTCATATGGGTCACACAAATCTAACATTGCGGCTCAGTGTGCTACTTCCCTACTACATAAGAACAACATCTTTGGTACCATATCTAAAAGTTATTACATTTGTTGACCAAGAAGAGTCAGAGATGGTAATTTATCCTAAAAGTTAATCAAAGTGAATCCTCAAATCTATCCTCAAAATATGGTATTCTTTGTATGAATAACAGCTGTGAAGACCGCTGAATATGTAACTTATGTCCAAATAAGGACATTCCTGTGGTCACTGTTGCCTGGGTTATTACCTTCTTTGTAAGGACTTCCAGCAGTTTCTCGAGGCCCTGCTCCTCCCTGAAGGCCAGGCGCGTCTCCTTGTCGGTGGTGATGTGGCCCAGGGTACGCAGCGTGAGCTCCTGGATGACGGGGAACTCGGAGTGCAGCTGCCCCAGCAGCTGGGGGATCCCGTTTAGCTCACGCACGGCCACGCGACTGGGCAGGTCCTGTGGGAGCAAAGCCACAGAGCAGAGGCTCTTACGCACTTACCCCCCACACTCCTTCAGAACACTCATAGACTGCATATATAGAACTGGACAGTGTGGCTGCATTCGGCAGTGTTCTATGGAATTGAAAAAGACGATGAAGGTCTGATGAAGGGCTGGGGCCCGAATCGTCACATGTGGTGATATAGCCTACCAATAAAAAAAACGCTAAGGAGCAGATTCTGGTGTGCGGACTCAGCGTTCTTCTTCTACATGCTTGTGCTTTCCTGCCCAGCACCCAGTACTCAAATATTTGGATGCACGTGCTGCACCATTGAAGCCACTGAGGCTCTTACTCACGTACCCCCACACTTCTTTAGAACACTGAAGTGGATGTCACATGTATGAATGCATATTTTGGGGCTTTTTGCCATCATTTAGATAGGACACGGAAGAGTGACAGGAAGAGAGTGAAAGAGAGAGGGGGGGGTGGGATTGAGAAATGGCCGTGGGTCGTAAGGTAGAGGAACTACATAGTATTGCTTCCATCTCCAGATGACTGATCTGCATAAAAGATGTGGGATATAAGCTTGATAGATAGATAGATAGATACTTTAATGATCCCCAAGGGGAAATTCAAGGTCTCAGTAGCATACAGACATCACACACAACATGCAACATAATCCCATTAATAACTGGCACAGCGCCATGATGATAGTATAACGCTGTAATAAGGGGGGAATTATGCAACAGCGCAGGAATGTAAACGTTAACCTGACGCTAAGGGGGGAATTATGCAACAGTGCAGGAATGTAAACGTTAACCTGACGCTAAGGGGGGAATTATGCAACAGTGCAGGAATGTAAACGATATGCAGCAGGATTCCTACCGGTCTTAAGTCTCAGATCTCACCTGAACAAGGTTGTAAATGCACTCGACAGAATTCTTCACTACGTCTGGGTCGCTGCTTGAGAGGAGATGGATAAGGGGCCCTAACGCTTCACTGTCGAAGATCTGAACCTTGCAGGCAAAGTCAAGAGCCAGAGACGCGAGACACTGAGTGGCAAATTCATGGATCACCACATCCTCTAATGACAATATTCACAAGGGAAAATAAGCAGAACATGACAACACATCATACAACATACTCTCCTAATTACTACAAACAACACAAATGCATTTCTAATGATGATCCACACCTTCAGGAGAGAGCCTTGCAATGATAGAAGGTATGACATCCAATTTTTTCAGCATTTTTTTGACATCACCTGTCAAAAAATAAATAAATGCAGTTGAAGTGTTGAAATGTGGATACACCAATATGAATGCTGCAACCTCTGTCCTAAAAAGCACAGGATGTCAGAGGGTGCAAGGCTTGCCATTGTGAGCCATGATCCCCAGGGCCATGAAAGCATTCTTTCGGACAGATTTGTCATCATGAGATATGAGGTGTGAGAGAGGCTCCACTGCTCCCAGGCCCATTAGAGTGATCCTGTTCTCATCACCTGAAAAACAAACAAACAAACAACTGTGTAAAGGACAATAGAAAACACATTTTCAACAAAACAAGGTGTTGTCATGTGTGAAAATAAGTGACATAGATAGATGACAGTTTACTTACACAAGAAGAGTTATAAAAGTGCTACATACCCTTTTCTGCAAATTTGCGAATTGCTTCACAAGCTTTTGCCAAGACCCCCTCCTCTGGAGAACTGAGCATGAGCACAGCTGTGTCTGCCCTTCTACTCTCAATGGATAGAGGGTCGAACTAAGGGCCACAATGAAAGAGAATCAATATGATCACACAGCCTAACAGTTACGTTTAACACGCATCATGTCAACTTACAATGGACTAAACTTTTCAAGAAAGGTTAACGTTAATATAGGCTATTCATACCGGGATATTTATGCTACCCTGCGTAGCCTACATGGGAGCCGTTGGATGGTTTTGTGTTGGTAACATTTTATCGCTAACTTAGTTAGTGTATCGATCAGACATCGAGTTAAATGCTGAAGTTGAAGGCAATTTTAACCTTTTAAAGCTTACGATGTATGAACGTTTGAAACGACGATAATTTTTTTACCTCATCTTTAGTAGGTGGCTCTGGTTCCTTTTTCGCCTTTTTCCCCATCTTGAAATGTAAGTTACTGGTATTTGCTGGCTAGTTATCAAACTAGCTGGCTAACTGTGCCTGAATGAACAGGAGCTGTTTAGTGGACTTGAGAGTTTGGCACTGTTGCTAGGATACGGATTCCAGGTTTCCTTGTGATCTGCACATGTTCACTTGAGGTCGAGAACACTAACCAAGGCAAGTCTATCAGCGCATCGTTTCTGGGGTTGGGACCCTGTGGGGTCGGCTGAGATATTGGGTAGGCTATCTTACAATTGACCAGTAGCCTATTACATAAAAAATATATTAAAATAAAAATGAAAACCTCCAATATATCCAAGTTAAATAGGCTAATCGCATTCTTCCTTACAATCAAAAATAAACTAGAATCCCGCATGAGATCATCATGGGCGATAATGCTTGATCAACGTTTAAAACAAAGCCTAGCAAAACAACCAGGCGAGTCAAACAAACGAATTAGCTTGGGGAGTACCGCTCTCAACTGTATGCTGCAGAGATGAGATGCGCTCTCTCTTGTGAATGGGGTCCCCAAAGTTTTGGGACATCAAATTAGGGTCTGCCAAAAATGGTTGGGAACCCCTGATGTCGCACATTTCACAGAGTAGGCTAGTCTACACGTGTAATAAGAAATAGGCCTACCACCAGGAAGGAAAAGAACACTTTAACTTAATAACACCATCGATACACTTTCCTCTTTTATCCCATGTAGTTTAGCGCATTATTTAAATAATGTTATGTTTTATATAACATATATATTTCTTGAATAAAGTATCTATCTATCTATCTATCTATCTATCTATCTATATATATATATATATATATATACACATACATACATACATGGTTTTATGTAATCATACAACAAGAAGATAGTGCGACCAAATGAATAATTTCAAACACTTAATCCACCTTGAACAGGTTTGAGAATCGACAATCAAGCGTGGAGAAAATTGAAGGGAAAAAAATATTTCTGGTGGACTAATAGGCCTAGGCCTACTCGAATGTCACTGCCCTGGAAAAGATTTACATTGTCTAACTTACAAACTCTAACTGTAGTAGAGGCATTAGTGGGTAGACTATTTTGCATGCAGCCTTTGCATGTGCAACAACAGTAATGTAGGCTACGTAAATTCTAACTGGAACAAAATAGAGTCAGACAGTTTAATTAGTGGGCTTCACTTGAAATATGTATGTTGTGGCAAGAACTGCTTCAAAATGATACAATTCTATTTAAAAAGATTTAGGAAAAATAATTTGTTTACCCTGTTGATCAACTGATCTAGTCTGAATCTATCTGAGAGATCACCGGTGTGACGAAAATGCTGTAAAATGGACATTCTATCTGGTTCATAGAATTCAACATGGAATTGTTGCAGAACGGAATCTTTTGTTAGATTGTTCAAAACTCCCCTGCTGAAGGGTTAAAAACTTTGAAGTCAACACCACACATTTTCATTGACACATTTTTACCAAACCTAGAGAGCGCGTAGGCCCACTGCTCTAGATATAACGAGAAACAGATGCAGAATGAATTTGACTGCGAGTAAACGCCGCCCCGGCCTCCTCCAACATCGAGCTGTCAGTCAGCGCGGAGAGCCCAGCCGGAAACGCTGGAGCTGAGCTAACACCAGCGCACAGCTATTCTGCCCGACTGATCTCTCTTTCTCTCTTGGAGGATTGACTAATACGCAATATTTCGCAGCTCATAGCCAATTTCGGAGGTTCTGGATTTGAAAGAGAAGTAATAGTCCACGCATAACCTCGGGATAGTTCATTCTTGGGTGTGCTGGCCGCTTGGCAAATGGATTCAATGGATAGCATGTCACTAGGGGAGCGCCGCAGTGACTGACTTCAGCCGGGCTGGACCATCTGTAGTCTGGGAGTTGTATTGCGTGGAGCATAGGTTCTGCAATTGGACGTATCTAACGGGAATTGAAATCGAATGTAAAGTGTTGTGTTGTCATCTTTGTGTGAGTCAGGTAGGAAGAGCATAGTCTGTTTGCCATGTTGCTAGCGTTGTGTTAACTGCTAGCTAAGTTACTGGAGGGGTTGGTTGGTGTGGCCGCAGCTGGTGAATCGTGGGGAAGGAAGGGGAGACTGTCTGGTGATGAGGGAAGTGTTGCACCAGCGAGATAGCGATTAACACACCAAGTTGGACAGTGAACTCTATTAATATTACAAAATCGTACGGCTTTTTCGATCTCGCAAGGTTGGATGCTAGTTACCGTTTCAGGCTTAGAGTAGACAGATATCTAGGTTTACTGGTGGCTCACAAGCTAGCATAAGTTTGCAAGCTATGTTAGCCAGCTAGCTAAACGTAAATGTCAGTGAACTGAGAGGCGACCAGGACTCCGACAGCCTGCTTTGTAACGAGTTTTCACTGTGATAGTGAGTCAGTTATTATAGCAAACATGTCGATTGCTGCTACGGCTGGCAGCATTGCTGCATCTTTTGCGAGCAAAACAAAAACTAAAAAGAAACATTTCGTGGCCCAGAAAGTGAAGCTGTTCCGTGCCAGCGACCCTTTGCTGAGCGTTCTTATGTGGGGTGTTAACCATTCGGTGAGTAGCCTTCAATCGATCTGTTTTTCTAATGTGTCTTGTCATTGGTGCCAGATAATTTCAATATGGAAAGCTACAGACGCGAAGTTTCTCACAAGTTTTCATCAGTAAGCTTAGATATCCACAGCAAGCTTGATCTCAATGAATATTGTTTCCCTCTATAGTGTGGACAAAGTCTGCTTGTGGCATGGTTGATTAGACATATGTTGCATCTTAAATAAACAAACAGTTAAAGCGCCACTTATGTCGATGTGTCTTAAGTGCCACAAATAGAGGTCTAACGTTAATAGCTGCTTCATACAGGTAAATATTTTAAAAAGTTTGTGGCCCCTGAACTTCCTGTTTTGTACCAGAAGAGTTGAGCCGGGTCGTTTGGTACGGTTAACTCCCCTTATGTGCATCACGGATGTTCTCTATTATCTTTTGGCAAGGACCTTGTTTATAATTATTGTCAACAAAAAACTACACTCGTCCATCATGCACTGTTAAATGATAAATGTAAGCAAGGGTTTGTTTCAGAGCTTGTTGATGAGCTTCAGTGACGTATTTTTTTTTTTTACATTTTCTTTTAAAAGTACTGCAGCACTCTGTGCCAAAGCTGCTGGACCACCTGCAGAATATTAGTCACTACTGTACTTGGCCTGTGGGTGAACAGCAGAAGCACAGGAGTTGCTCAACATTCTTTGTCATTCCCTGAAGCAAAGACTTTTTCCAAGATTTCATTATCTCTTCAGGCAGGCTGGTTTAACAGTAGTGTTTATTTGGTGATGTCATTGCTGTTAAGGCTGCTCTAATGAGCTCTGTGATTGGTCTGTTATTGTTTGCCACCTGTTTTTGCCACTGTCTCCGCAATCTGCCAGGGCATCGGTTCAGTCCAGTGACCTAAGTTAGCTGTTTCTCTTGGCATTGCTCTGGATTTGTGCTTAAGATCTGTCTGTTGGAAAATGAAGGAGGAGGCCTGGCTTGGCTGAAACTCCACAGTCTAAGACTGGTCTTTTAGAACGGAACTGTTCTCCTCCCCAACATGGCAGGCAAACGCTCTGCGTCCCAGGTTATAGTGGACGGAGGCCTGGCCAGTCCCAGGTTACAGTGGACAGAGGGCTGGCCAGTCCCAGGTTACAGTGGACAGAGGGCTGGCCAGTCCCAGGTTACAGTGGACAGAGGGCTGGCCAGTGGACGGAGGCCTGGCCAGTCCCAGGTTACAGTGGACAGAGGCCTGGCCAGTCCCAGGTTACAGTGGACAGAGGGCTGGCCAGTCCCAGGTTACAGTGGACGGAGGGCTGGCCAGTGGACGGAGAGGGCTGGCCAGTCCCAGGTTACAGTGGACGGAGGGCTGGCCAGTCCCGGGTGTTCCGCCACACTCAAGGAATGGACGGAGTGGGAGGCAAAGAATGTGGCGTCCAGAGTGCCTCGGCAGCTGGAGAACAGATCCTTCCTTATCTGTTGAGGGGCCTCCATCAGTTCCACACATTGACCGCCACTTCCTGGAGCCTTGCCACTCCACCGCACTCTTCCAGCGCTAGCCCTGACAGCGGGGAGCCATTATTGCCATTTGTAGAAATCTTTTAGTTTTCTCACCAGCGGTCAGTGAAATGTGGGCCTGGTCAAACGGTGGAGATTATGGGACCCTGCAGGGGCTCTCCTGTAGGGAACAAAGAGTTGGAGCGCCAGGGGTGTGTGGCGCTTGCCACGGCGCGCAGCACTTGGTGCGTACAGCACTGGGGCGTATGAATCATGCACACAGCTGGTCGCTCGCGGCGGACTCGTGCTGTTAGATCGAGTGTGCCAGCGCTTGACCACTCAAGGCGAGGTCGCGGGCTGTATTTGATGAGTATGAAAGCAGGATGATGACTGCTGTGTGCTTGAAGTAGTTTAATGCAATCTTTTCTTTTTGTGCGTGTCCGTTGTTTTCGCCAAGCATCAGACAATCTTACAGATGTTATTGTTTTTTCCTCGAAGCTTAATGGAATTAAGTGGTCATTATAAGGAAGAGACAAATATCTGAGTAGTTTCCTCACTTACAAGAAATGGTTGTGATTGGATTAGCCTTTAACTGATTCGTTATTGCTTTCTTTTTCTTCCTTGCTCCTTCCCTTTCTTTCTTTCTCTCTCTGTCTCTCTTTCTTTCGTTCTTTCTTTCTTTCTTTCTCTCTCTCTCTGTCTCTCTTTCTTTCTTTGCTTCATCCTTTGAAATTCCCAGACTTTCCTTCTCTGACTCAGAGTTGCTCTGTCTGTTCCAGTGTTACATAAAGAGTCTCTATAAATAGCCAGAACTAAAAGCTAATATGTGGCAATGGGTGAATGCACACACTTTAACGTCAGACGTATCCTGGCGGCGGGCAACTTCATTATTTTCAACTTCATTATTAAGTGTGCTTGCTGAAAGCTTGCTGTTCTTCTTAAGTTTTCTTATTCCTGTAAGCCCGATTTTTGGCCAGCTCCTGCTCCAAGACCTTTTGAGATATCGCCACCGGTCCAACTCTGGAACGTCCGGCCGGAACCGGTGTAGTGTGGAAATTGAAAATGATGTCACTGACCCTTGTCATTCTTCCGCCATATTGGATTGAATAGAAAGCGAAACTAAAGTTTCACAGGTCACAAATTTGGTCCGAACTTCACGAAACTTGACATACATGATCCTTGGACCAAGCCTCACAAAAGTTACAGAAAGGATTTTTGATTTTCAGAAGCGTTTGCCCGTTACAGCCAAACGAAATCGGCGGCGAAGCTCCGAAACAGGAAGTCGTCCATATCTCAGGAACACTGTCACATATCGATACCAAATTTTGTATATGAACTCGGGACTCCAATGTGAGGGTGCATAAGCTAAAAAAAAAAAAAGAAATATTCCAAAAGTTTCCAGCATTTGGCAAACCACCCACCTGTATTTGGTAACTGCCACCTTTCACCTTTGTAGTTGCACCTCTATCACAGTGCCTTCTAAGTATGCACAATGTCTCTGGGCAGCCCTGCCCAATAATGAAATCCTTGCTCAGCCATGGGATAGTATGGACTTACAAACTGAAATTGCAAGGAGAACATTTGCTAACATTTGCATAATAGCTAACGTAGTACAGTTATTTTCACATTGACGGTATTCAAAATAAATGTTTCATTATTGTTAAATATCATGATGGGAGAGTATTATTAAAAATGTTGCAAGTATGCAAATTCATATGTTTACGGGCATTTAGGTTTTACTGTGTTGTTTTGTTGTAAAGACATGCAAGGCATTCTGGGCCATGTAATAGACAAACAGTGGTCGGCAGTGTTAACTTGATTTCCATACGTATTAATATGAATAGGTGTTTCTGTAAACCTAGGGACAATAAACAGCCATCTCTGTTACAAAAACGACCTGGTAATCGCTCACTGAAGAGGAAACTATGATAAAAAGATTGTTTTCCTCAAAGCATGGAGTTGACGACATAAGCAGGAAATGTCACGTTAATGTTAAATACATCTGAACGCTAGGTGGCAACGTTGTATTACATTTCACATACATACGGTGACATTAGAATTATGTGAGCTTCACAAGGAAGGAAGGTGCAAATATTATGTAATTTATAATGGGAAATTATTGTAAATGTTATTTCTTGTTTATTCTAATTGCAAACCACACACATCCATTCGGAATCACACGTACACATTTAATACTGAAAGACTCTCATTTTGTTTATTTGATGTTGCCTAGCAACGCAGCCTTCAGAGCAAAGATTCTAGAACAGGGCTTCAGAGAGACACTTTTTGAGTTTGTGGCCAAGAACCTAAAATATCGGTTTCCATGTGTATGTGCTGGATGGTGTGCGTCCTTTATGAAAGTAAGTGTTTTATACAGTTACAGACATAATGAGTCATGTTGTAGTGGTCAACATAAATGTGCCCCTTCTGTTATTAGAATGCTAAGCGGAGAAGCATGCTAAGCAGAGATTTAGTATCATTAATTTCTTGTGTGGCTAGCTATAGGGAGCAGATGTATGTTACTAATTGGGATTTATGTTGTTTAGCGTAATGCCATGGTCATTTGATATGAGATGCTTGCACTCGTAACTTCGTCACTTGTAACTTTAGGACTGCTATTTTTTTTACTAACAGTAATTCACGAAGAACTTTAGCCCTAAAAGTAGCACCTAAGTCTGTGACAGCTTAAAAGAAGTGGCGAGGACTCCTAACGCGATGTTTTGAAATGCGTCTACTATTGTCTACAGGAGCTTCCAATCGCGAGGGAACTTGCATTGTAGGCATAACTAAAGGATGCAATAACACCACCAACAACCAGAACTAGCCTACTCATTGTCAACATGTACATTAAATGTAACGTTTCATGTGAATCAAATTAAAATGTTTTCTTTGCAAACGTAGGCATAGGCATATAGTGACAGATTAATTTAATAATGCTGCTGTGTGAATCACGGTAAGCGCGAATGAAGTGGCCACTTCTTAATGGGACCCACTGTATGGAAGTGGGCTAAGTAAAATAGAGATGTTTCAAATAAGATAAGGTTAATCAGAATTCTACGATATGCCCCTTGACAACGGCAGAGATAGAACTGGCCTTTGGCCATAGCAACCATCCATTTAGAACGATTGGCCTTCATAGCAACCAAAGATCTGAGCTGTGTTGCAATGTGAGGCACAGTATAGAAAGGTGATGAAATATACAGACAGGTCAAAAATATAGTGCAATGTAGACAGTAGTATACAGTTGATTTACAGACGGTGGTTTAGAGTAATATGAAGTATTCCTTTATTCTGAGATACATCTGAGATAGGCTACATAGGCTCTCAAAACAACCCCAGGCTCACAAAACAATCCCAAACAGACATAAGGTCTTTATAGAGCAAATCCATATAGATTATTTGTCAAATAAACCAGTAAAACATCATTTGTGGGATGGAATATATAACATTCACACTCATAGCTCATATTTTTTAAAATAAATCCGTGAAAAATTATCCTGACAAACAAGCAGCTTTTTAATGCCTTGGTCATATTTCATAATTTCAATTCCTCTGTAGGTTACCTGATAGCCCAGTTTGAGAGGTGCAAGACGCGTGACATTATTTATTTTTGCAGCCAATCACTGCTGTCATTTTATTTTATTGATTTGATCTCAGTCATAGAAGCTAAATTCGAAGGCAGGCCCAAAGGTAAAATCCAACGAACCGCATTCAACCCTCAAGCCAATAGTTGAATAGCCCTCTACTAGAGCTTTTGAGGTATTGCCACTGCTCTAACACTGAAAGACACTGTTGCTTGGATCAAGCCAGGTTCAGCATAGCCCAGTCACTGTCTGCTCACGTTGGTGACCGGACCAGGGCAAGCACACTTTCGCAGTTCCCGCGGGAAATGCAGTCTAGTTCAACTGTATTAATTTTCAAAGTTACTGTGAAAGTAGTGCAATAAATCCATAGAAATATCAACATCTGTTAAAATGTTGAGACTTAACATGAGATGAGTGTAGCAGGTACTTGATAACAACACAGCGATGTTCTCAACTTTAGTGTGTAATCCTCTCAATCATCTGAGATCGGGAGGCCTGATATAGACTCGGTCACTTCCCGTCCGCTCCGCTGAGCTTATTGGGCCTGCGCTGAGCGCTGGGCGGATTGTTTGATAGCGCTAGCGTTGAGATAACCTAGCCTACACTAAGCCTCTGTGCGGCAGCTCATCTTATGTAGAAAACAGATGCTTTCTGGGACTCTGGAGATTTCTCTGGTTGCTCGAAGTTCAGCAGAAAGTTCTCTGAGGAAAAGTTTTTCATTGGACTATACTGAAAGATAAAACAACTGACCACTGATCAAACAACGTTATGATATTAAACCCCTTTGAAACTGAGAGATTGTAATAGCAAAGAAAACCTTTTGATAGCTGTTTCCATTATGGTAGATTTGAATCCAGTGGCCTTTACACTGACTCAAAAAAGAATGTGCATGTGCATTCTATAGCCTGTCCATTATTTGGTGTCTCAGGTTCTGTATAAATATCAGACATCTTTAACAAGAAACAAGAGTAAGTGCACTTGTGTCCCTCTGGTTTGTGTGTCTCCATTTGAGACTGCTTTTATATGACCTGTTTTGATCATGATGTTGTGCTGATCCTCCCATCTGTCAAATAGGACAAAGTTATGGAAGGCAAACTCATATTTAGACGGTGATGTTATGCTTTTAACACAGAGCATTCATATCTTAAGCAGTCTGCACTGTTTGTGTATCTGATTACATTGTTTAAAAGATCCCCTTGAAGGTCACTCACTGTAAATAGTGTTCTGCCGGGCCCAGACGTAGGTCAAGGGCTAAGGCTACCTCCCAACAATGGAATGAGGCCTTCTAGTAACCTTTTTCAGTTTTCGCAGTGCTCTCTCTCCATGTACACGTCTAAATAGCATAGCAGCTTATCAAAAAATATACATTAGACACAGGCCTATTCTTTTAAGAAATCTGTTTAACTCGATTTGTTAGGTTATGTTTCAGCAATGAATGAAACACAATGGGGCCACATTGAGTTGCAAATTTCCCCAACATGAGTGAGTTTGTGGAGTTGATTGTAGTGTGACTGAGAGGAGTGGGTTTGTGGAGTTGGATGTTAGTGTGACTGAGTTGATTCGCTGAAGGTGTTTGTCAGTGGCAGGATAAGCACCTTCTCTCTGCACCTTCTCTCTTCCTGTCCTGGCCAAGGGCAAGCGTGCTCAGTTTGAAGCGGAAAACCTTAGCCCGCTGCCATGGAGACAAACAGGAAGTGGTGATGTTAAACTTGGACTGCGTGAGGCGACTGAAGAGAGATAAGTGCTGACTGTGCAACAGTTGCTGAATTTGTGCCAGAGCGTTTGATTTATTTGATACCCCCTCCACACACACACACACACACATGCTTACTCTTACTAAGTGAAGCAGTAAATGCAATCTCTTTGTGTCTCAGGGTGTCATTCCCTTGATTGTGAATCAGTCTAGAAATATGATTTAACAACAAAGGATGCAGATCATTTGCTAAATGCAATTTGCCCACGAGAGTCTGTGGAATTGCATAATGATTATCTAATATTCTTCAGTTGTATGTTTCATGTCTTTAGACTTCCCTGGCTTAAAGAAGTTTACAGTGTTGCTGCAAGTGGTGATATAGATATTGGGAATGCTGAATCAAAACTCTTTAGAAGTCTTGAATTGCCAACATAGTTTGGCTAACTGTCTCAACTGGGGTCAACTTCTGTAAATTCTCTAAATAACTTCTGTTTTCAGTTTTCTTTTCTCTGTAGCCATTACAAATATCAGATCAATGTTCAAGTTATGGTTGTGGCTTGTCAAAAGTGTTCAAATGAAATAGTGAAAGCCTATTTTCAGCGATGTTGTGGTAGCCTGGTGTGTTTTAGTTGAAGTCTAGTGGAAGTAGTTGAATGCGCAGACCAAGATAGAGATCGAGATTGTGTAGTTTTTACGCATACTCATTCAGCTGGCCTTTTAAAAAAGAGAAGTGACTGCAACTAATCGTATATTGAGCTTAGAGAAAGCAGTAACGTTTGCAGGTAGATGTGCAGAACTGTGGTAAAATCATCCGAGAGATAAGAATCTGAAGATCATCACCTTGCCTAACTCGGCTCCAGTTGATGATGACTAACTTTCAGTCAAGCTAAATGACTGTGAAAGACAGACAAGCAGATGTAGCTTAAATGCATGTTGAACACGTTGTCTCCAGTAAAAAGTGAGAGGGAAATGATCCCTGACGTTAGAGTACTTTATGAATGGACCAACCTGCCTATTTGGATTTGAATCTCAGTGAAGCCAATGAAGAAGACTCTATCATAAGCTATCATAGTCATTTACATCCATTGATTTCTTGATTCTTTCCACTGACTGCAGGTGAATGTGAGCTGCTAGCACTGCTTTGCCCACTGGCTTTGTTTGAACATTAAAATAGCATTGGAACTGTGAGATTTGTGGCTGACTGTGGTGTAGCTGTGTCCACCACTGTGGGACTGGTCTGTCTGGGGGTGTGCTGAGTGGCGTTGTTGTGCTCAGCTGCAGTGTATGATCTGTCTGTCTGAGCCAAGACGCCTCTGATATCAGCCAACGGGCCCTCGAGTCCACCCCCAGGAAGCTCCGCTCCACAGTCTTCATCGAGCTTGCACATGTTGCAGCAGGGGAGGCGTCAGAGAGAGAGAGAGAGAGAGAGAGAGAGAGAGAGAGAGAGAGAGAGATGGATATTGATGTAGCAGCCCTTGGATCCAAAAAGAGAGTCTCGACTGATGCATAAGGTGTTCTTTATTTAGTTCGCCAAACCAGCATACGTTCAACTTTTAATCCATCATCGTCACCTTAGCACCGTGAAAACTGTATTGAAAAACATACATACAAACATCACACACTTGCTTTCACGGCTACAAAACATCATTACGTGAATAAACATTTAGAGCGACACATTAATTACACAGCAAAATAGACCATACATATGTGCAAACATTTCCTAAATAACTACTGTATGAATGAAACGTACCTCGTCCACCAAGGAATGCAAAATATATGATAGTCCTTTCTTCCGTCATGAAACGGGCGTCAAGTCATTTAAGTTCATGAGTGAAACGAAATCTGATAAAATCCTGTCGGCCCAAACACACTCGTACTACTCACACCCGCCAGCTACCATTTAAAAGCTCATCTTCCCTTGTGCAAACTACGGTGCCACCAAAGGGACAAATTTCAACATTACAGGTGCACAGAATTTCCGGTCAATCACATACAAATAACATTAAAGGCACATACGAAATATAGAATTCATTTAGATTAAGTTACACACATTTACAAACATATTTTACCAATAAACCAACCCATACTTATTTCATTAGATCAAAAGCAGATATTAAAACTCCAAAGTGGTCCTTTACAATTGAATATGAATGTTCTAAATCAAATGCATCATGCATCAAGGTTAACACGTTTAGAATAGACACTAGGGTTTTAGTTCTTAGTTTTGGTTCCGTCACATTTGAGCTAACTTATTGTTTTCCTAGGTGAAGGCCTCCTGCAAAAGTTGTTTTCCCCTTTCTCTCTGTCTCTCTCCCCCTCTCTCTTTCTCTCTCTCTCTCTCTTTTATAATGAAAACAGTCTGTGTGGCTGGTTGTAATTTCCATGGTTAGTGATTTATGACTGTTCCATGTCAGGTTGTCAGAGGCTTAGGGGTCCAGAACTATCACATCCATCATGCACCTATTCCCCTGAAACACACACTGTAACCTTCATCTTGGATGTCGTAGTGGACAGAGAGAGAGAGAAAATTGCCTTGTTAATAAATCATAAGCTAATAAGTTTGGGGCAAGTTTGGATGACTTAAAATAGAGCGGTTTATATTTGATCCGCTGAGGAGGAAGAGTCATGACAGCCCGTGAGACATCTGTGTTAGCTGCTTCCTCCTCTCAGAAATCCTACGTTCTGAAGGAAGATTTGATGTTCCCCACTGGAGGTAAACAATAAATAGGGCCATGAGTCATGTGGCCTCAGGGGCCGAGCCTAATAAGTGACAGGCCTGTTGGACCCTTGTATGTCAGCGATATCATTGACCTGAGCAGCCCTGCTGTCTCTCGACCTGCATACATTTGTATTGCCCCTAACACAGGGCCTGTTGAACTTCTCCGCATTTTTTGTTGATGAAATGGGCCGTTACCAATTTTTAACAGTGACACTGTTCACACTGATGATGGATGTACCTGTCTTGAGGAATGATCTTAGCTGTGGGCCATAGTTTACAAATGAGACATTTTCAAATGTTGATACAAGGATACAAGGAAGTTTATTGTCACATGCATATAGTTACTGGAAGTATGAGCTAGGCCTAGCACAAATTCATTTATTTAGCTGACTGACGCTTTTATCTAAAGCTATGTACATGCGTCGGTTAATACAGGGCTAGTGTCCCTGGAGTCATTCAGGGTCTAGTGCTTTGCTCAAGGGCACAAAAGTGTCAACTGAGAATCACACCCAGCACTGAGCGCAGAGATTTTATGATTTTATGATGGTATGACTTTATGATGAGCACTGCAGAGATTTTATGATGCAGAATCTTTGATAATGAACTTGTTGGTTTCAAGAATGTTGAACTTGGCAACTGAAATTGGCAATGCATTGTTTTTTTGTTTTTTTAACTAGCCTTGTATGCTGACTCTCACAGTTTGTCTTCCAAATTTGTGTCTCACAAATGTGTGAACTTTGGTCCCAGAAGCAGCTCAGGTAAAATGTTGAATGAATAAGGGATTTGATGTCCAAAATAGACCCGCCCCTTCTCAAATAGACCACGCCCTTCTCACGCCAGTCTTGTGGAACTGCACTAGAACAGCATGATGGAAATCCCCAGTGCTGAAAGCCGGGGGAATCATGGAGAGAAAAATGAGTTGCAATTAAATTTCCCCGGACTGAACAAATAAGAACTCTGCCTGCCGTTGAAAGTCTCCTTGCACCGGTTCATAGGAACTTTTTCACCCCTCAGATTCCTTGGAGTTGGGACTTTGCCAGGTTGAGATGAGGGCTGTTAGGGACCTCAATCCCAGTCTACCCTCCCCAAGGTTGTGTCCTGGTGGATTGATGACTTGTTACTTTACTGTCCCTGTGAGAAGGCACATTTTTCCCCTTTTTTAAACTGTGCCGTGCATCTTAATCACTGTCAAAACTTTACGCTGTACTGTATGTAAAAGTTGGCCTGGTTCTTATTGTGTATATAGAGTGAAGGTCAGGCCTGAAGGTGTTGCCTCTCTTTCTGCAAGTGCTGAAGAGCAAGAAAGTAGTCGTTATGTTTTCATCACTTTATTGTGGTCCAATATTGTTATGGCAGTAAGCACCAAATCAGCAGAGTCTAACAGCTTCAGTCGTTAAGACAATAATTTGAATGAGCTCACTGGATTGAGAAACGCTTTATCCCCAAAGTTCAATTACTGTGAGCCTACCGACCTCTGCAGCCTGTAACTACAACACCTGAATGTTGTTGTCACAGCAAACCTGCTAATAACACTAAAGAGTTACACATATGTATGCGTTTGAACTTTGCCACCTTTCCCTGCTGCTGCTGCCTGCCTATTGCAGGCGTTCAACTGAGCACTTGGGCTTTGGATGTGGCATGGTTGGTAACAGAGAACAGTAGTTGTGTGAGATGCGTGAGGTCAAGGCATTGTCTTTGGCCCCTGTCCTTGTCTCGCTCGCACGCCATCAAGCTGCGCTTTGTGTGCCCAGGCGTCGCTCCGAGACTGGCACCCTGGAGCACCATGGGCACTGGAGCCCTCGCCAGTCCTGGACCCTGCAGAGCGCAGGGCTCAACCCTGTGTGTGTGTGTGTGTGTGTGTGTGTGTGTGTGTGTGTGTGTGTGTGTGTTTGATTGAGAGATTGTATATAAAACACTGAAAGGACAAGAAGACCTTAGTAAGTGAAAAGTGAATTTTGAGGTCGCTCAAGATTGCGGTCATTGAATGTTGAAAAGATTCACCTGCGTTTGTGTTAAACCAATGCAAGAGTCTCGACTGGCAAAGTGTTGTCAACTTAAGTGATGTGTCTTATGACTTGTGATGTCATTTCCTGTGACTGACTGGTCTGTTTTTTGTCCTGTACAGATAAATGAGCTGAGCCACATCCAGATCCCCATCATGCTCATGCCGGATGACTTCAAGGCCTACTCCAAGATTAAAGTGGACAACCACCTATTCAACAAGTGAGCGCTCGCATTTCAACACCAAAGCACGAGGCCACTACTGCTGAAAGGGGTAGACTGCAAGGGTAGCCTACAAGTCACAGCTAGTGCAGGTCATGCCTGGAGGACTGCTGACCTGCGGTCATTTGAAATATACATCACTGAGTGACAACAAAACCCTTTTTCATTCGACCCCTAAATTCAGCTCACAGAAAAGTGTTGTTACCTCTTGTGCAGCTGTACTGTATGATATGACTGTGTGTTGCACTGGGTGTTTATCGGTGCTTTTGGAAGAGGCTGATGTTTGTGTTCTTTCTTTGCAGAGAGAACATGCCAAGTCACTTTAAATTTAAGGAGTATTGTCCGCTGGTGTTTCGTAACCTGAGAGAGCGGTTTGGCATCGATGACCAAGACTTCCAGGTAAACGCAGGCACACGCACGAAAGGGGAGACCGTAGCTGGCCTGGGTCAGGGGGTCACTGGGGTCATGTTTGGCATATGCTGGGCATAGTGTGATGGTGGCATGGTGGCATATGCTGGGGATAGTGTGATGGTGGCATGGTGGCATACGCTGGGGATAGTGTGATGGTGGCATGGTGGCATATGCTGGGCATAGGGTGATGGGGGCATACGCTGGGCATACGCTAATGGTGGCATACGCTGGCATAGGGTGATGGTGGCATACGCTGATGGGGGCATACGCTGAAGATAGTGGCATACGCTGGGAATAGTGGCATACGCTGATGGTGGCATACGCTGGGGATGGTGGCATACGCTGGGGATGGTGGCATACGCTGATGGGGGCATACGCTGATGGGGGCATACGCTGATGGTGGCATACGCTGATGGTGGCATACGCTGGCATCGGGTGATGGTGCCATACGCTGATGGTGGCATACGCTGGCATCGGGTGATGGTGCCATACGCTGATGGTGGCATACGCTGGCATAGGGTGATGGTGCCATACGCTGGGGATAGTGGCATACGCTTGGCATAGGGTGATGGGGGCATACGCTGGGGATAGTGGCATACGCTGTGGGTAGGGTGATTGGGGTATACGCTGGGTGGCATACGCTGTGGGTAGGGTGATGGGGGCATACGCTGGGTGGCATACGCTGTGGGTAGGGTGATGGGGGCATACGCTGGGTGGCATACGCTGTGGGTAGGGTGATGGGGGCAAGGTTTTCTGGCATGAATGCTGTACGCCTGCAAACCAATGTGTATTTGTGTGTGTAGCGTGACTATGATTAATGAGTGGCAGTCTAATCATTAGATACTCAGTCTGTTGTCTTAGTATGCCCCAATATGTTACATCATGATGCCATAAGTACAGTCTGTCAGTCCTCCGACATCCTGTCCACCCACATGGGTAACAGAGGCTGGACAGCAAACTCTTCATTTCCCTTTACGGTTCAACCCATTCATTGATCCTGCAAGGCTTGGGCCAAGACGCTAATGGTGGTCAATGGCAAGACGCTTTAGGCCGGGCCACCTCTAGTAAAAGCTTATGAGAAAAGATTGCTCGTTGGAGCTCCAGCGAGAGGTGATAAACCACCGGCGTGGGTGCCCGCCTCGCCCCCAGCACGCCCTCTTGTCTTCGCTATAGCGGTGGGCATCGTGCCATTATCCCGAGCAACGTCTGCAATTATCCGCTCAGAGAGGCTGACGTTCCGGGCACAAGCTTGCGCTCTCTCGCTCTCTTGATCTCTCTCTCCCTCTCTCGCTCTCTTGATCTCTCTCTCGCTCTCTCGCTCTCTTGATCTCTCTCTCTCCTTCTCTCGCTCTCTTGATCTCTCTCTCGCTCTCTCGCTCTCTTGATCTCTCTCTCTCCTTCTCTCGCTCTCTTGATCTCTCTCTCCCTCTCTCGCTCTCTTGATCTCTCTCTCCCTCTCCCCCCCCCCCCACCCCCCTCTCGTTTTGGAGCTCAGTTGCCTGTGTGACCCACCGCGGAGCTCCAGGGATTCCGTCGACTGCTGGCCAGAGGATTAGCCGGTGGCCTGACCTTGTTTGAAGTCAAACGGCTGTCTCGGCCGGGCTGGGGACTGAGCTTTAGCCAAGTGGGGGGGGGGGGGTGACAACTGTGAGCCTCACTGTCAGAACAGGAATGCACGAGACGGTTAAATCAGACACATTGTTATTGTGTACATAACTTTGCACTATTGGTTTTGTAAATCAGACACGTTGTTATTGTGTACATAACTTTTCACTATTGGTTTTATAAATCAGACACGTTGTTATTGTGTAAATAACTTTGCACTATTGGTTTTGTAAATCAGACACGTTTTTATTGTGTAAATAACTTTGCACTATTGGTTTTGTCTTTCAAATTGAGATTGAAAATAGACACATTAAAAACATTTTCTAAACTAGTTGACCAATCATAATACAAGTAAATGATGAGAAAACCGAACAATGCAAAACAATGTGCCATTATTGCCAAGTAGCCCTAAAAGAGTCGCCCCTACACTGTGGGGTCCCAACACTTTCCAAACACGTTGAGGGCCTGTGCTTTTGACGAGCTCCGCTCAGCCAGAACGCTCAGCCAGAACGCTGTGCCAAAGGCCTGTCTCGTAACTCTGCCGCACTCCTCTGGGTTCACACTTCCTACTGCAGAGGAAAGAGACCACGATGCCGCTGCCGCTGCAGGCTGTCCTCGGCCATCGTCGCGTCCCGGTAGTTCTCGGCTGGCCTGCCTCAGCTTCTGCTCAGGACAGGGCAGGCACGGAACACGGAACACGGAACATGGCTCCAGACCGCGCCAGCTGCCTTGTGCCTCTTGTAACAATGAGAGAAGGAGAGGAAGGAGAGAGAGAGTTAAAATGAGGGAGAGATGGTTTGAGTGTGTGTGTGTGTGTGTGTGTGTGTGTGTGTGTGTGTGTGTGTGTGTTTGAGTGTGTGTGTGTTTGTGTGTGTGCGTGTGTGCGTGTGTGCGTGTGTGCGTGTGTGCGTGTGTGCGTGTGTGTGCGTGTGCGCGTGTGCGCGTGTGCGCGTGTGTGCGTGTGTGTGCGTGCGTGAGACACATGGGGCTCTGAAAAACAGCAGGACCTCAGCAGCTGTGTCTGCCAGTCATCCTCTCCAGCAGAGCAGACCAAGCCTGCGGCCTTCTCAAGTTTGTCATGTCTGCCTCTCCCTGCTCAGGCTACTCAGAAAGTGGGAAACACACACACTTATACACACACATGCACACACATACACATACACATACACATATACACACATATACGCACACGCACACACATGCACACACACACACACACACACACACACACACACACACACACACACACACACACACACACACACACATACACATACACATATACACACACACACACACATACAGATACACGCGCACACATACACGCACACATACACATACACACACATACACATACACGCACACATACACACACACACACACATACACACACACACACACATGCAAACATACACACACATACACATACACACATGCAAACATACACACACACGCACACATACACACACACACACACATACACACACACACACACATGCAAACATACACACACATACACATACACACATGCAAACATACACACACATGCACACATACACACACACACACACAGTTCCCAGGCTTTGTGTTTTTCTGCAGTACAGTTAACAGCCTTTTGATTCAAGCTTGAGTCACAAGCTGCTGTTGAGGTAGTATGTGGAAATGTCAAGTTACCAATTAAGAAGTAAAAATGAGAGTTTTGGTACTATTAAAGCGATTTTGATACCTCCCACTGTGCAATTCATGAAATATTCATACGACACAAAATCCACTTGAGGCTGTTGACTTCTTCCATTTGAGGCTGTTGACTTCTTCCATTTGAGGTTCTTGACTTCTGTGCTTGGATTATGCACCTTTGATGACTCGGTGGTGAGGTTTTCTGCTCTGTTTGATGACTCCGTGGTGAGGTTTGTTGTCGTTTGTTTTTCCCCCAGAATTCTCTGACGCGGAGCGCGCCCTTGACCAGCGATGCACAGGGCCGCAGTGGTGCGCGATTCCACACCTCTTACGACAAGAGGTACGTCGTCAAGACCATCACCAGCGAGGACGTGGCCGAGATGCACAACATCCTCAAGAAGTACCACCAGGTAGAGGCTGCCACTCCCAGGTGCAGACTACAGGGCTTTGGTGGCCAGAGCGCCTCCTCTTTACAGTGCAGTGCGGCTTTACATTTACATTTACACTCAGAGCGCGTCATCGTTACAGTGCAGTGCGGCTTCACATTTACACTCAGAGCGCGTCATCTTTACATTGCAGTGCGGCTTCACATTTACACTCAGAGCGCATCATCTTTACATTGCAGTGCGGCTTTACATTTACACTCAGAGCGCATCATCTTTACAGTGCAGTGCGGCTTCACATTTACACTCAGAGCGCATCATCTTTACATTGCAGTGCGGCTTCACATTTACACTCAGAGCGCATCATCTTTACATTGCAGTGCGGCTTCACATTTACACTCAGAGCGCGTCATCGTTACAGTGCAGTGCGGCTTCACATTTACACTCAGAGCGCATCATCGTTACAGTGCAGTGTGGCTTTACGTTTACATTTACACACTTTTATCCAAGGCCACTTACAGAAAGGCAAACAGTCATGGTACAGTGCGACAAGACATTGTAGTGCATTAAAGGGTCATTTTCACAGTGGAGTGTGGCTTTAAACAGAAGACATTTCCTTCAACTAGGTTCATGTATTTTTTTTAAGTGTGTGAAGCCTATATCACTGTTGGTAGTTTGAGTTCATTTTTATCTTGGAGCTTGTATGCCAGATTCTTGACAGTAGTACGTTTGGAACTGTAGATTTGGGTTTGTTTATTTTTTAAATCAAATACTTCTTTGGATACCACTCATAAATTCAGATTATAGGACCTTTTCTGCTGTTCATTTGCTGTAGTTGTGGTAAAGCTGATCCTACAAGTCCTATATGATGCAGGCACCATTGCCTTTAAGCCCCAGAGGAACCACAGCTGATGTATTGTTTGCTTACTCCATGCCCCAAGCTGTTACTGATTAAAACATCTGCTAAAAGATGAAATCCAAGAAGTGACCCAGCTGGTCAAACAACCCTTCTCTTACCAGGAGGGCAGACTGGCATTGCCTGGACTAGATTGATGCCCTCAGTGAGGGGCTGTTACCCTCTGCTCATCTCTGGGTTATTGCTGTTACCGTCAGCCAGAATCTGCTTTATACACGACTACGGACGCTTTCCCTGATCTGAGCCCTGTTTTTCTACCTCTCGCCCCTTTAAACACGGACGCTTTCCCTGCTCTGAACCCTGTTTTTCTACCTCTCGTCCCTTTCGCCGCAGTTCATAGTGGAGTGTCATGGCAACACACTTCTCCCCCAGTTCCTGGGAATGTACCGTCTTACGGTGGACGGCGACGAGACCTACATGATTGTCACACGCAACGTCTTCAGCCACAGGCTATCAGTGTATAAGAAGTACGACCTGAAGGTGAGCCGCAGAACACCCCCACCCCCACCCCCCCCCACCCCCGTGTGAATGTTAACTGCAGTCTGCTAAAACCCGATAAGCCTCCATCACCTTTTTAAATGCTTTCTTTTGTTTCACAGGGTTCCACTGTTGCCAGGGAGGCAAGTGACAAGGAGAAGGTGAGTGTAACTCTAATCCGTCTAGAGGCGGCTGCTCTGCTCTAACCCACACCCTAACACTGAGCACTGCATGGAAATGCTTTGAATGCACTGATTAGTGGTCCAACCAGTTAGCACTGCTCTCCGAACGCCTTGTAAATATATGGGTGGGACATCTGGGGCGGCCAGCACCAAAGCTACACTAATAGACAGATCAGTGCTTTGAACGTGTTGCCTGTGCATTTTCTCACATGTACATATCTCTGGGAAACTGCTTTCCAGATTTTCTGTGTTAGCACAGTTTATTTGTTTGATTTAAAACTCTTCCAACATCTTTTCTTGTCTTTCTTCGTTTTTTTTTATTATTATTTCCAACTGCAGAATCATTTCAGCATTTGTTGACTTAATCTCTGAAGCACAACACACTCATTCCATATACGTGTCGTTCTTAAATATTTTATGCGTCATAAATTGACACGTCTTGGGGCATATAATGTGTTTTCATGGTGTTGACAGTTTCCTGGCTGTATGTGTGGGTGCGATGGCGGATGAGTATTCATGTTCAGGGTGTAATCTGGACAAGGGCATGTTATATTATGCCCATTTCATGGTACACGCACGCTGCACATTCTTCAGATGAGCAGTGATTTTCTGGGTCACGTCTCTATTACCCGTCTCAGCCGAGTCGTTTGGGATGGGGCGCTCCTGGACCAAGGACATGCCTGTTGCCCGTGCGGTGGGGTGGGGTGGGGTGGGGTCGGGGTGCGGTGGGGTGGGGTGCGGTGAGGTGGGGGTGCGGTTGGGTGGGGTGGGGTCGGGGTGCGGTGGGGGTGGGGTGGGAGGTCTGATCTTTCCACGCTGGGACGCGGAGGAGCTCAAGTGTGTGTGGTGAAGTGAACGCAGCGAAATGTAACTCTAAAGGTCTCCAGCAGTCTTAATTTAGCCTTTCAGTCCTTCACGCTAGCATAGCTCAGTGACATAAATGGTAAAAGTTCCAAAAGATTGCACTGACAGAAGGATCCAAGGTCTCGTACTCTTCCTCTGGTAGTGGTTTTGTGGGACTTGTGCTTGTGTGTCTAGCCTCGTACGTGAAGCTCGAAAATAGGATCCAACACTTAGCAAGCTTGATATATTTTGTTTTACGGATCAAAAGAGAAGAAAGAAACACAACTGATAATGATTTGACTGCTACTTCCCTACCTTAGCGTTTCAGTTGTTACTGCTTGCAGTCGCAATCATATAATAAACAAATCATACACATTTGCATTTCACATTTGTATTTTTGATGGTGAATATGCATATAAAGTGATATTGCCAAAGCTGCTCTGTTGCGAGAGCAGGAGACT